>NC_141765.1:77204764-77394764 GCF_982258835.1 Parasteatoda tepidariorum
GGGTTGAGGATTCAACGCCCTGAGCCTGACGTCAAGGGCATCCCAGATATGTTCAATGAAATTCATATCAGGACTTCGAGGTGGCCAATTCAGTCGTTGGATCTCACCTGCATGCTCGTCGAACCAGGCACGGACGATATTGGTGTAATGTGGGGCTGCGTTGTCATCTTGATACATAGCAATGTCATCAAGGTGTTGAAACATGACAAAATGGTGGAGATGGTCTCCAAGCAGCTGAAGATACCGCTGACCAGTCAATGTGGCATCCAAAACGACCAGGGGGCCCATTCCATGCCACGAAAATGCACCCCACACCATGACTGATGGACTGTGCCCACTTGGCATGCTGGATCCATCGCTTCGTGCGGTGTGCTCCACACACGGTGCCTCCCATCAGCATGGAACAGTTGATAACGTGATTCGTCAGACCAGATCACGTTTCGCCACTGTTGCAGTGTCCATCCGTGGTGATTGGTGGCAAATGCACGCCGAATTGTCTGATGACGCTGGGTTAGCAGTGGCACACGTGTGGGGCGACGGCTCTCATATCCAAGAACACGCATGTTCCAACGGATTGTCCACTGGGACACGTCTCTATCACGGTCAGTGTTGAATTCAGCCGTGATTTGTTGCACATTTGCTCTCCTATCTCGAGTTACCACTCGTCTGAGGTTTCGCCTGTCTCAGTCATTTAGGGCCTGTGGACGCCCGGTATGGTGTCTGTTGTGAACTGTGACACCCTCATTCACCTAATCTCGGTAAACTCTCGACTCGGTTGACCTTGCGAAGCCGAATTCCTGAACCACTTCCCAAATGGAATGTCCGATGCGTCGGGCACCCACAACCATGCCGCGTTCGAATGCCGTCAACTCACGACGACGTTGCATTTTACCTGATCACTCACACAGCCATTTCAAGCAATGTCTAACACACAACTGAGACCGTCGCGGAGGCCACCAGGTGGCGTTGGTCACGCGTGCTGTCCATCCACAAATCAGAGCCCTGCTATGCCATGAGTTTTGCTCAGTCAGTGTGTATATATATATATATATATATATATATATATATATATATATATATATATATATATATATATATATATATATATATATATATATATATATATATATATGTATATATATATTATATATAATACATATATATATTATATATAATTATATATATAATATATTTTGCTAAACAGCAAATACTAAAAATAGAAAATTGTAAAAAGATTTCAAAAGCATGCTATTTTTAGAATCATCAATGCTTTTAATATTTTTTTTTTAGAAATTATAAATAAAAATTGTTCTGTTATTTATAACTGATTCATATTTAGAACTGATTTTGGATCGATGAATAAAACATATATTTTCTACAAATTTTGAATCGGGCGGAGACGTTCAAAAAAATTGACTTATAACTTAATTTTGATACAAGGGGGTCATTCTATTGTTTCATTCGACTTTTGAAACTTCACTTGTAGACGGAATTGTTTAACAAACATCCTGAAAAATGTTTTTCAGAGCAGCAGTCAATAAATAAATAAATAAATAAATAAATATATATATATATATATATATATATATATATATATATATATATATATATATATATATATATATATATATATATATATATATATATATATATATATATATATATATATATATATATATATATATATATAAATAAACGAATAAATAAAAATGTACTACTTTGAATTTTTTAGAAAGTTTAATGAATTATATAGTATTAAGTTTTTTTTTCTCAATTTAAGAGACCATTATCTTACGTAAAACTAATTTTAATATCGCGTTAAGTATTTTAATTTAATATGAGTCACTAATTGAATAACTGAAGCGAGAAGATAAAAATTTGTTCAAAAAATATGAAAGTTTTGAGAGCTTGAAAATGCTCGTCAATAGTCATTAGAATGTTTGAAGCAAATATTTAGCTCGCTCAAAAAACTCATTTTCAAGAATACTTTAAATCTATTGATGCACATCTTGGGGATACCCGGAAATCTTGTTTTTCCCTTGTTTCACACCCTCTCTCTATGGAACGTGGAAATGCAATTTGCCTCTATTGCACTTTTACCAGGTTCATTTTATTTAATTTTCTATTTCACTCTTTTCATTTATCTTTTCACAATTCTGTTTTATATCACTCTTCATTCACGTAATGCGAGACTTCCTCATATTTTTTTCACCGTCTTTCTTGATCATTATTTTGATCCTATGAGGACATTTGTAAATTATTATTTCAACAGGTTTCATGCGGTCCTTAAAAAATCTTTTTAACTTTAAAATTTCAAAACTTAAGATTTTCTATCCAGATATTGAAATTAATTATTTAATACTGTGGTTCTTACTTTTGCAGTCACTATTACAGTTTCTTAAGGACCTTATGAATTCTGTTTAAAAGGAGATCAGATATATATATAAGTAATGATGATAAGAATCGCTAAATAAGTTTGTAATGAAAGGAATAAAGCAAAGAAATTTTTATAGCAATATTTGATGATCGTACCAGTTGAACATGTTGAGCGA
This sequence comes from Parasteatoda tepidariorum, assembly GCF_982258835.1. Taxonomy (NCBI): domain Eukaryota; kingdom Metazoa; phylum Arthropoda; class Arachnida; order Araneae; family Theridiidae; genus Parasteatoda; species Parasteatoda tepidariorum. Next base: position 77,207,317 of record NC_141765.1, read on the forward strand.
CAGTTTATGGTAAATTTACGAAATTCCATTTCAGAATGTATAAAAATATGCTATTTTCAGGATATGCTATTTTCAGATTATCTTTATTTAAAGAAAACCACGAAACTCACATATTTTAATTCATGATAATGAATCCTACAATATTCTTAAACATACATTTTTCAATCTTTTTAAAATGTCGTAGCATTCACTAATTTCTTTAATTATATAAAAAAAGAAATATCACCGTAAGGAAATGAAAGAAATGTCACAAAAAAAGAAAGAAAAAGAAAGAAAATAAATATATATAAAACTTTGTGATTGTGCATTATAATTTCTTCCAGATATTTTAAAATTTTTACGGGATCTTTTTTGTGATTTGCCCTACAACCCTGTATATTATTAAAATAATGCAAATTTGGTTTTAGTAAAAAATCTTCCTATTTAAAGAAGTTCAAAACAATTTAAATGCAAATAATGCCTTTTAAAAAGTGTTCAAAAACTAAAATCTTGGAAAATTATTTCATTCTTTTTTATTCTCTCAATTTGGTTGCTTAACAATGGAATATTTCTCTCTCGAGAGTATATTGTAATTATAACCGTCGTTAAACAGCAAACCCAATTTTTAGGTTTACGACTACTAATGTTCAACTACGTAGCCTAGTAATTTTAAACACAATCCAGAAGACAAAGCCCCAGCTGATTTGCTATGGGCACATGGAGAACGGGTATCGAACCCACGAACTGTTGGACCTGGGCCCAGTGCCCTACCAACCAGGCTATCCCGGCCTCGAGATATGTTCTGGCGGCGAGAGTATGGTTATATTAAATTTCTAAAACTGCTATGGCGATAATTCATGGCATCTTTCTAGGAAGACGCCAAATATATAAAGCTTCCTAGCTCCCTAAATTTTGATTCAATCTTTTCAAAATTTTGAATACTTCCCTTATTTTAAGAGTCAGGAATCTAAAAAAAAAAAAAAAAAAAAAAAAAAAAAATGTTTATTTAGAGACATTTTTGTGACCGATTTCATTAATAGGTAGCATTAATTAAATCGCATATCTGAAGTCATTCCAAGAGACTAAAATCTCATCATTGAGATATTCGGGGTGATATCTTTTTTTGTTTTGTTGTTTTGTTCACTGTGCGTTGCATTTGCAGCGACCTTTATTTTAATGTAGCACAACTTTCAAGGTCCTTTCTCCAAAGTATGAAATTTGTTGGGGAAAGTGTAGCAAAAACACACTGATTCAACTTTTATATGGACCTGACTAATTGAATAAAGAAATAATTTATTTTAAGCCCAGTATGAATATCTGAAGTTGAGGTGAGCTTTAGTATCTCTCTAATATATCTAAAGGTAAGGGCACTTTTTGTTGTAAAATGTGCGGGGTAATTTTCAACGCTGAATTAAAGAAAATCACACACAAGTCGATATATGTAATAGTTAGGACGCTATTTAAATTTTATATAGAGACAATTCTAGCTCATACATATTTATGCGTCTAACATTGCTATTCAGTCAAGTAAGGTATTGATTCCAATGTATATTTTAAGTTTAACGGTCTTTTTTATAAATATATCTTTTACAAATTTTAAACTGCTAGTGTTTGTGAATATTTTTTAAAGCATTGTTGAACTGCCCACCCAATTTTGGGTTCACAACCACCAAAGTTCAACTCAGTAGCCTTGTGATTCTGAGCCCAATCCAGAAGACAGGAGAACTCCTGGATGAAGTATTGGAAGAAATTCTCCTTCGTGGAGGACTTTTTGATAGAACTAATCTAATTTGCGTTACATGATGAGGAAAACCATGAAAACCTCCTACTTTTAGTCTGACGGAAAAGGGACTTTAACCTAGGAGCCGTCTTCAACTGAGGATATTTTACGTCAGCATTGCGGTCGGTGTGAACCGTGTGCGGAATTCGAATCAACCAGCCATTGATGGGATTCGAACCCGATATACATCATTGGCAGGCGATCGCTCTATCCCCTGAGCCATCACGCCTCAGTGTCCGTGACTTGAAGTGTTCTTAAAGGAATAAAAACTCACTTGCCTGTATAGCAATAAATATATATGAGTTCGCTTTATATAAAATTTAATTAACCTCTTAACCATTAGATATATCGACTTGGGTGTGATATCATTTGATTCCCAGTTAGGTTATTTTATTTTATTATATTTTATTTTATGACCATCGTTGAACAGCCGACCCAATTTTGGGTTTACGACTACTAATGTTCAAATCCATAGCCTTGTAAATTTTGAACCAATCCAGAAGACAAGGAAACTCCTGTATCAGTTCCCCCAGAGGTATCATTTGTTATGGGAACATGGAGGACTTTGAGACTCGATGGATTTAACGTGCATCAGTCACCATTTATTTCTTCGGCCGACGGGGATCGAACTCATACCCTCTTGGATATATGCCCTACCAACCTGCCAGCCCTTCACCGTTAGGTCAGATAGCAACGAGCACCCCTCTACAAATTCTAGATGAAGTGTTCAAACATTCATAGTAGGTCAAATTTTTTTTAAGACAGCCTAACCATTTCTACGGCCCTCAAAATTTAATAGATTTTGTTTCTGCTATAATCCAACAAATTTCATAATTCTGACAGTTTATGACCTTGAAAGTTCAATTCGTTGCTACTTTATGGCCACACTTATTCATTTTTAGGTACTACTCAATCGTATGTCACTGTAAAAACTGTCTCCCTTATTTCAGGTTAACACAAATTTCATATACACTTTAAGTAGTGTCCAAACAATAATAAAGTCTGTGAATTACATTAAATAATTTTATTGTATTTCATTTCTTTGAGCTTCTGTTCTGTCAATTTCATAGTATTCTCTCTGAAATATGTGTAAATTAATTTTATTTTATACATCCTAAACTAAATGCATCGTAAAAATATCTTTGATTTGTTCCAAAAAGATTCATTTCAATTGTATTATATACGTATCTCATTGTCTAATTAAATTTGATAGATTCATATTAATTGTTGAGTATTATTTAACAAGCAATCCTTGGTATTTTAAAAGGGATTCTCTGTGCCAAAGAATAATGCTTTGATGCGCGTTTTAAACAAGATGTTTTAAAGCAAAGTTCAATTCAGTTCAGACTTTCACAATCTAAGCACCGATAATAAAGAGGTTATATGCTACGTTATGAACTTATGTTGGCTGTTATGAACTTATGTTCAACAGTTAATTAAGCTACAGAATCAGACAGGAAAATGTACTTTCTCTGAACAAACTGACTATCAAAATATGACCGTTATTCGCTATCTAGAAAATCTGAACAGGAGAGCCGTTGATAGTTTAATCTCGAGAACTTTTTAAATAAATCGAATTTAATTATAAAATTCGTTTATCCAAACATAATTTCACATAAAAATAATATTAATAGTTTTTTTTTGTTATTTTTATTATTTTATTATGAATTAGGATCGAAAAAATAGTGAATTATAGGATTACAACTCTTTGCACCCTTTCAAATTATGTAAGTTTAAATGACAAAATTCAAATGAAATTGGCTGAATAGTTTTTGAGCAATAGAATTTTAAAATTCGTTTTTTTTTTTTTTTTTTTTTTTTTTTTTTTAAATTTTGTAGCTTAGGAACTAATCAACCAATTTCGCTCAAATTTTATATTTTGCTATTTAAAATGGGGAAAAATTTGTAGACATTTGAATCAACCGTTATTACATAAAATGATCCGTGTTGACTTAGTGGTACATTTTAAAGAACTGGGTTTCATATCGAAGCCTGAGAAGTAAAGTACGCAATGCTGATCATATTACTTCTTTAACTTACTTCACTCACACAGAATATGAAATAGGTACATTTGTTTTGCGGTCTCCTGGTTTGAAAAGAAAAGGTTTCAAAAACCTAACACACTAGTGTATCTTTCTCTTAAGTGGAATAATCATTGCTTGCTCCAGTCAATTTTCATATTTTATGAGGTTAACAGAGACAGTTTTAATTACAATTGTTTATTGATCATAAGTAGAGATCAAAACACGTGCATTAAATATCATTAAAAAGTCAAATTTCTCAAAAAATATAAAATTTTAGATTGAATAAAGCCCTTTTGATCGAAGAAACTTTTAATCGAATCGACTAAATTGAATAGAGTTGGCTGGAACCAATGGTATTCCTTTACAATGGTTGACTGGAACCAATGATCTGTATAACAGTGAATGTGTATCCTCAACATCGGTGGGCATAACTTTCTGCTACTGAAATGTTCTGAATCGAATGTCTATATCGCTTGCACTTTGTACATCCCGACTGTATTACTATTAACTTTGGACATTTTTGAATAAAAACAATTTGAAAGAAATTAAAAGTTTTTAATGGTATATTTTTTTAAAACCTTCATCTTCTAAAAAAGAAAATGAAAAAAAAAACGTTAAATGTATCTAAAAAAAATCATTATTAAATACATAAATGTATTTTGATTCCACGTTATTTTAATAGAAACAGGTAAGTGTATACAATAAAATTATGATGATCTGGTGGTAGGGAAAAATATCACACGCAGTTTTATGTAAAAATATTTTTATAGAATTTCATTTAATTCTAAAACTTACTGTGTTAATAAAGTATACATGCTGTGCATGATTCATTGTATTGAAAACATTAAAAGTGAAATAAAAACAAAACGTTCAGTATTATCTATTAGAAAATAGTGTTCTAATAAGATAATATATTTACATGTTAACTTTATTGACATGATGAGTAACAAACATTTCACGCTTAGTATTAAAATATAAATAGTGAAAATGCTATCAATATTTGTAATTTAATTTCAGCGTGTAGTAGCCAAAGATTTTTTTTTTTAAAAGAGCAAAAAAGTTTGAAGATTAAAAAAATGTAATAAGAATAATTTTAAAACGCAAGGAGTAAAAGTAAATGTATCTAAAAAGAAAATATTTTTAAATAATTTTTTTTCTTCACATTTTGAATACTAACGAGTAAAAAGTATAAACGTAAAATCTTTAAGGTAACAATATTAGGTGTATACAAAGAACACTGAGAATGCAAAATAACAAACTTTTATTAAAAACAATGAGTAAAAAGCTGAAAATATTGTACTATTAAATGTAATCAACCTACTTGCCTTTTTCTTTAAGCACAATTTAATCGAAATAGATGTAACACGTGTGAACATTAAAAACGTATTTAAAGAATAAAAATATTTTGAAGAAAATAAAAACATAAAAACAATGCATGAGACAATAGGAGAATAGGGAGAACTACATTAAATGAACCACGTAAGTAACAGAAAAACTTAGCAAAATATATTTTCAGTAAAAAATATTCTAAAAATAAATTAAAAATGGGTTGTGAAACTAGAAAAGTTCATGACATTAAAGTTCATGACATTAAAAAAATTTTTTTTTTTAATTTAATATTCTTTTTCCTCCAAATAAAAAGTGATAATTTTGAAAAGTAGGTTTTGTCATTGAAAGAACATTTAAATTAGAACATTTCTTCACCCATTGATCAAAATAGCTGAACATCTATCTCACATAGCTGAACATCTTTTTTAAAAAAAAAAAAAAAAGAAAGAAAAGAAGAAAAGAAAAGGAGGGCTGGCATGAGCTCCCTGGAATGAAGTTCCATGAGGGAATGAAGTCACGTAAAGCGGGAGTCTCCTGGAATCCTCCTCTGGAAACAGTTTCTTTTTCCAAGAAACTCAACCAGTTTTTTCCCATCCCGTGTTGTCTGCAACCCAGAATCCTCATTCTTGGATGGAATGATGATAATTTGATGACTAAATACGATATTTCGCCTCATTTTTTTCGTTCACATAAGAATAGATAACAAAATTCCTAAAGAAAAACGCTCCCCAGCAATTTTCAAGACGATAATTAAAAGAGAAATATTTTGTTTCATTAGTGAACAAAAAGATACTTTTAGCGTTAACTAAGAAACTACGGTAAGCTAAATATAAATATACACTCCTTATATGATGATTGTTACTATTTTTCTGTTGCGAGATAAATTACGTGGCCAATACCTCTTTTGGAAGTCCCAATCATTTCTCTTTTTTTTTTTTAAATTTTCTTTTGAGGAACTTTTAATTCAACAGTATTTAGCTTAATTCCGAACGATGGTTCTTTAAACTATGCACAGATGGCAGCACATTTAAAAGAATTAGTTACAGGGATAAAGTAAACAATTTATTTACGATAAAAGATGCGAAAAAGAATGATGGGAAAGGTAATTAGAATAAAACAGGTAATAATAAAACGTCTCCTAAAGTAAGAAATAGTTTCAATATTTGTAGTTCCCCATAACGCCTTACGTATCTTGCGGCAAGTACAAACTTTATGGCGTATCATATTAATATAGTAAAATGAGAAAAGAATTATTCTAAAAAAATTTTTTAATTCAATTCAGAAGTTTATTAAAATATCTGTGTGATTTTAGTGGGAAAAAAAATATTGCGCAACATAAAATTCTTAATACTGCAGATAACAAACAAAAAAAAAACTTTTTAATTTTTTTTTCAAACATAATAGAGTAAATAAATTTTAATTTAAAGTTTATAACTGGAAATTACTTATTTCCACATTCGGCCCCATTATAAACTTTATCCATAAAATACTGAAATTTTTCTTTACTTAAAGGTTTGGTGAGAAAATCTGCTAAGTTGTCTTTACTACAGATGTACTCCAATTTAAACAAGTTTTCTTGTAACATATTTCTAATAAACTGATATCTTACGTCTATGTGCCTAGTTTTAATATTTTCAATCGAATTTTTGGAAAAATAAATTGCAGCTTTGTTGTCACAGAGTTCAATTGGTACTTCCATATTTTCTAATACATTCAATTCATTTAAAACTTTTGAAAACCAAATAATTTCTTTAACAGATTCTATAAGTGAGATAAATTCGGATTCCAAAAAACTAAGAGCTACACACTTTTGCTTACTTGTTTTCCAAGTGAACGGTATACCACCAAAATATATTATGTGTCCACTTGATGAATATCTGTTGGTTAAATGGCATCCCCAATTAGCATCAGAAAAAGCTACTAAGTTATTGATTTACACTTGACAAGTTGATTTTTAAATCTTTCGTATTAAACACATAATTTAATAAATCAGCAACTATTTTCCAATGTTGATAAGAATAACCATTACAATATTGCGATAAAATATTAACTGAAAATGCAATATCAGGTCTACTTCTAATAGCTGTAAAAAAAAGACATCCAATCAGAGTTCTATATGGGAATTTTATCATTAAATCTGTTTCAAAAATTTCTTCTTCTTTAACTTTAGGTGGTAATTTAATTTCAGGTTTTAAGGGCAAATTTACAAAAGTTTTAGGTAATTCTTCAAATTTCTTCATTAACTTTTCAATATAAGTTACTTGATGTAAATAAACCCTATCATTTACGGTTTCAAAGTTTACACCTAACAAATATTTCAATTTGCTAAATCTGGAATTTCTAATTTACTTTTAAGTAAATCAACAGCTTCATCAATTTTGTTTTGATCTTCCCCAAATACTACTATGTCGTCGACATATACCAAAAGAATAACTTTAGATTTTAATTTATAAACACAATTACACCAAAGTAGTTTTTCAAAACCTAGTTGTCCTAAAGTATTGTCTAATTCAATATTCCACTGTCGTCCACTTTGTTTTAAACCATATATGGCTTTATTTAATTTACAAACCATATATTCTTTACCTTTAACTTCAAATCCTTTTGGTTGAGACATATATAAAGTTTCAGTTAAATTTCCATATAAATATGCACTTTTAATATCCAATTGTACACATTTCCAGCATAAAACACTTACTAATAAAATGAATAGAAATCGTATAAATGAAAAATTTACTACAGGTTAAAAAATGTCAGAAAAGTCTTTTCCTATTACCTGTTTAAATCCTTGAGCTACCAGCCGGGACTTGAACTTCTTTATCTGGTTTTTATCTTCTCGCTTCACACTATACGCCCATCTGCTTCCGATGATTTTGGCATTTTCTGGAGGTTCAACTAAATTCCATACTTTACGATTTTTCATCATCTGAATTTCATCTTCCATGGATTTATTCCACTTATCCTTGTCGGCTGATTCTTGGGTTTCCTCGTACGCTAGGCGATTCCAAGTTGTATACTTCGTCTTCGAAAATATCTTCGAAATCTTGAACTACACAATCCGTCGATGAATCTTCGCTATCTTCTTGCCTTGGACTTTTAGACTTAAATGAAAATAGTTCTGGTTGGACTTTAATCCGTTTTTGGCACAAAGTCGTTCTACGTCGATAGTTGATCGAAGTCTCTCTTTGCTTGAAGGTGGGTAATAGTAAACATCTATTCTTGAACTTAATTTTCAACTTAATTAATCAACTCTTTTCCACTCTTCAATTTTTATTGGTAGCATTTCTTCTTTCTTTGTAACAGTTTCTTCGTTATTGTCTAACACTTGTTCTTGGTAGCTGTCTTTATATCTTACGTATTCACACTTCTTATTCTTCCCAAATAATGTCTCTACTCCATTTTTCGCTTCGTCAAAACTAGCATGAATAGTTTCTACTACTCTTCTTTCTTCTGGAATATAGATCCTATAACCCTTCTTTCTTGTTACGTAGCCAACTAAGATTCCTAGTTTTGATGTCTTGTTCAACTTGTTGCTTTTTACCTTGGGTACGTGAACAAACGCCAAAGAACCAAATATTCTTAAATGTCGAACTGATGGTTTGTATCCATTCCAAATTTCAAAAGGTGTCAATCCATTTGTTAACTTGTGCTCACTTCGGTTTCGTACATGAAAGTACATATATAGAGCTTCAGCCCAAAGTCGGTCATTTAGTTCACTATCGTGAAGTGATGCTCGAACAGCTTCAACTGCGTCACGGTTGAATTTTTCAGCAATCCCGTTTTGTTCTGGAGAATAAGTTGAAGTTCGCTCTATTCGAATTCCCAGATTGTTTAAATAATCTTCAAACTCGGCGTGACAAAATTCCATTCCATTGTCGGTTCGGACTGACTTCAATTTGCAGTTTAATTCTCTTTGAGATTTTACGAGATATGTTTTGAAACATTTAAAAACTTCTGTTTTCTTCTCTACAGTAAAAACTTCCACTTTTCTGGAAAAATCATCTATTATCAGCAAAAAATATCGACTTCCACCCATTGAAGAGGTTGGAGAAGGTCCCCACAAATCCATATGCACCTTATCCAGTACTTTATTTGTTAGACGTTGATAATTCCTTTTAAAAGATGCTCGGGTAAACTTTGTCACCTTGCAAGTAATACAAGTTTCAGATTTACCTTTGGTTCTCGTCTGTTCGTGAAATGGGATGTTGCTGCTGAGTCAATAAGCCATTCTTCTAAATCCAGTTCCGTGCTGTCGATCTCGGCAACTTCTTCGTTAATTTCAATATCCGTATAGAAAAGACCAGTAGCGGGATTTTGCCTCGCACTTTGACGATCTTGCATCTTATTTGCAGTTTTGCTTGCTCTGCAATCTCTTGAATAATGACCTTGTTTATTGCAGTTGAAACACGGCCCCATACTTTTAGGTCGATATCCTTTGCTCTGCAAGTTTCGTCTGTATCCAGTTTCTTGTGTATTTCTCCGGCCCAGACCACTTCCGCTGTGTGGAATGTCTTCGTTCTTCGACAAATTCCTTTCTCTTGATGATTTCATGTCTGTTTTAGCTAAGTAAGCATTTGTAACTAAATCGAACCCACTATCTCGAGCTTTTAGTTGGATTCTGCCGGATTCGCTGATCAATTGACTCTCAATATTATTTATTGTAAATTCCGAATCCTTTAAATGATATAAGATCTGTACTAAATTGTCATATTCCTCCGGAAGTTTTCTTATTATCTGGAAACATACTTATAGTTCGGGAATCTCGAACCCAGCTTCTTTAATCTGTGCACTTTTATCTCGAACTCGTTGACAGAATATTCCAATCACCTCTTCATTTGGGCGAAATTTCAATTCGTAAAATTCATCTACCAGGCCAGCAATTCTTGCTCTTGATTTAGGTTCAAAATTTTCTTTTAGAATGTTCCAAGCTTTCCTTCCATCTGTCGTAGACTGAATCAACTTCAAAAATTGACGTTCAACACCTTGATATATTGTAGAATAAGCTCTAGCTTTCCTTATCTCGTAATTCTGTTTAACTGATTCTGGGGCAGTGTCTACTGGTGGTGATGGTGGTTCAGCTTCACCAACGAATTCCCAACTTCCACGATCCATTAGAGCCACTCTCATGTCACACTTCCAACTATCGTAGTTGAATGCTTCAAGTTTGGGAAAAGCTAAATTCGTTGATTCTTAATTTTTTTCCATATTCAATGCTTGGTTTCTTCCTGCTATTAAAATAAATATTTTAACTTCCAGATAGAATTTCGTCTGAATCTACATCGTTAACGTGGGCAAACGGCGTTGACGTGGGCAAAAGGCTTAGACGTGGGCAAATGGCCCATAACCTTTGTGGGTTTAACTCTCAAAGCAGAGTACGCTAAAAAGATGATTACACAAGTAAACTGGAGAATACATTTATTAATACTTTAAATGTTTAACTTAAATCTAAAAATTGTAATGTTGAACAAATATATAAAGAATCATCATCCACAATCTTAATCCTATGACGGATATCAGGCCATTGGCCAAAGACTCAAATGAAGGGCGGGCTGCTCATCCATCATGAAAATAATTGTTCGTTCTTTTATAGAACACGATGTCTTACGTCACATTGATTATTACTTGACTTCCCTTCACTTCCATCCTGGAGACAAATCTGCAAAAGACTAAAAAAATAAAGTTTATAACTGGAAATTACTTATTTCCACAAAGGGAACTCCTGGATCAAGCATTGGGAGAAATTTTCCTTCGTGGGGGACTTTTGCTAAAACTAACCCGTATTTGCGTTACAAGGAGAGGAAGACTAAGAGAACCACCCATGGTTAGCCTAAAGGCAAAGGGCAGCTAACCCATGATCCGTCTACCACTGAGGATATTTCACGTCAGCACTGTGGTCGGTGCAAGCCGGTCTCGCATCGAATAGCCATCGCTGGGATTCGAACCCGGTTCACCGCATTGGAAGGCGAGCGCCTCCTGAGTCATCGCGGCTCAATGAATCATGACTGTGAAGAACTCATTTATAATGTTGTACTAAGGTAGTGGTGCAAGCTAGGAGGATGGGACCGAGATAGTCTGGTTAGTAGGGCCCTGGACCTATGTCCAAGAGTTCGTGGGTTCGATCCCCGTTGTCGCGGAAGACTCCCTGGGTAGTAAATGGTGACTGATGCATGTTAAATCTGTCGAGTCCTCCCATAACAAATCAATACCTCTGGGGGTACTGATCCATGTGTTCCCTTGTCTTTTGGATTGGTTCAAAATTACAAGGCTACGAAGTTGAACATTAGCAGACCCGGTTGTTCGGATATATAAGCTAGGAGGCTCGGCAAAAGTATTTTACTTACCGGGTTCACCACCACCATATTTCGACTATTGTTTCATCAAGTAATATTACTGGAACGACATGTCGGGAAAATCTTAGTTCACCTATAGAAAATATGTTCGAGAAGAACATACTAATTCAGATGCAATTAATATGAAAGAATTACAATGATTTAAAATCATACTGAATAAATTTGCTTCCAGTAACAGAGCAATATATTATTTGGATTTGAGCGCTTTATAGAATCAAAACATATATGTTTTCTTACGAATGACACATTAATTATACTAATGTTATTATTAATCTAGACATTATTGAAAATTAATTTCCTAGTAAATAAAAGCTCTTGCAAAAACCAAGCTAATAATTTTAACAAATATCGTTAAATTTTATAAATCTATTTTTTATTTTAAAAAAAAGCTTTTTATTTTTATATAACAAAAAAAAAGAAGAAAAAGCTTATTCTGATGCATTTTACTACTTTTTCAATATAAATTGAATTAAGTTTATATTGAAATGAAGCATGTTTGAATATCGGACATCGGTTACTTTAAACTTAATTTTTACTAGAAAATAACTTTATTTTAAATTAAATCTTTACTTTATTAAAAAATTCAATTACAACCAATCTGGTTAAAGTTCTCTTGCAATCGGACTAACCATGGGCGGTTTTCTTGGTTTTATTCTCCGTATACGCATTAATAATAAGGGTTTCTTGATAGGAATTATGTTTTGGAGATTCAACATTAATAGGATACAGAGATAGAATAACATTCGTTACGATAGCAAAACATCTTTATATCTTCTGTCCAGTATTAGTAATAAGATTCCACCCAGAGATTAAATTACGTTTATATTTATCGGATGATTAAAACCTCAATAGTTAAAAAAGTTTTTGTTTAATCTATCGTCCTTTTATCAACTATTTTTAAAATATCACACGTTTATCAAAAGGTACAATGACAAATGCTATTGAAAATGTAAGTAAAATACAGGGTTATTCATAATTCCCTCCGCCTGTAAACGCTATTTTTCTTTACTACAACTGACTTCAGTGGTACATGTTACTGCCATCTACCGGCAACTGCTTAAATTAAAACTTGTATACTTTCGGAATAATGTTCTTTTTAGGCATATTCGTTTTTTTACTATAACGCTTCGAGACCCCGGAGAGAATAACCCTTTATATTAATTCAATTTAAAAATAGTTCACTATTAGTATAGTTTTACGTAATCATTCTACATCCGAATAGTCATTCTAAATTTCTTTTCGAAAATACAGTGCTCCAAAATAATAAAAAATGAATTACATTGAATAACTTTTGTTCCAATGACCGGATTTTTAGGTCTCAATATTAATGGCTCCAGATGGTGACCTCAAATATGCTAATTAATAAGTGCAGACGATATTTTAAGTTACGAAATCAGACCCGTACTTTCCCTGAATAAATGTATCATTTTGTCGGCTGATTTGGATTTTCGTCAACCAAATTATTGGGGGTAGCCACTTTACCAATTCCTCCAGTTATCAATTTCGAACTTGATCGAATATCGCTCGAAAGTGCTGGCGACGCATCTCACAAAAACACAACATTTTTTTTGTCTCCAAATATCCCATTATAAGTTAGGTGACACATTGCAATGCCACCCTGGAAGCGTTTCAAACCATTTCTATGGAACCAGTCACAAGTATCACGGAAAAACGACATCAACCTTTTTTTTCTCCGGCATCCACGTTTCTTAGCAACGGTTTTTTTCGTACTGATTAGGGAGACCTAGAAGACTTCATCTTAAACCATTCGCTTCAATTTCAATTCTACTTTTAAATTTGTGGTGATTAGGTTAAAAATATTAAATAAATTAATTCAATAAAAGTTAACAATCAACACAGTTTAATAATAATAAAAAAATAAAAGAAATTATGTTAAGTTATAATGTAGAAAGACAGACAGGATTAGCGACAGCAGCATTTCAAAAAACGTGTAAGTCCATCGGTCAGTAAGCCGGAATGACTGTTTGTAAATTGACCTGTTGCCATTTTTTGAAACTAACTAAGGTTTGAACACAGAGATGTTGCCATCTTATAGAAAAGTCATTTCCTTGAGGGAAAAGTTTTGTGCTGCCACCTGCCGAGCAGAGTTCATCGCCATCTGGTGAAAAGGTGGTTCACCACAAGTTCTACTATTATTGAATAGCTTATTAATTTTAAGGTGTAGTTTATTTAGATATAGGATGCGTAGTTTATTAGGTTAACAACTAAAATAGTAATAATTACTGATAAGTTTAATCTTAATCTAATTTAAATTAATTTAATTATTATCTATGCATTTTAGCAACTAACTTTTCCCTTTCAGCAAGCCTAGACAGACGGGCTTTAGTGGGAAACTGGGCATCATTTACTTGAGACAGCATAGATTGCTTCTGGGTAGCAGCTGGAGGTTTTCCTGGGACCTTGGATCCCTGGAGTGAGGAGTCAGTTTTACTACGTGGGGGCCACAAAAAGTCGTAACCGCGCTTCGTGTGTCGGCCAAACTGTAAATAGAGGAGTTCCCTTGTCTTCTGGTTTGGGTTCAAATTTACAAGGCTACGGAGTTGAACATTAGCAGTCGTAGACCTAAAAAATTGGATTGGCTGTTCAATGACGGTTATAAATAAAAATAAAATAGAAGCCGTGGTGTCTCCTCAGGAAATAAAGCACTCGTCCCCCAACGAGATATCCCTGGTTCGAATACCAGCGATGGCAGGGCTCACACCGACCACAGTGCTGACGTGAAACTGGTGGAAACTTGACTGTCAGGCTGGGAGGTTTTCCTCTCAATGTAACGAAAATGCGATCAAAAAATCCTCCCTCTCCCAATACTTGATTCAGGAGTCTTCTGGATATTGTTTAAAATTATAAGATCTTCAGGATTCTTCAAATTTGTTTATCTTCTGTCTCTTTCTGTGCCTGAACTTCATTATCCTTAATTTATGGACATGAGTGTATGTATGTGCTCTTCCTCGAGGATTTTCTTGATGTGCAGGTCTTCTTTATTTCTCATCTTAACTCCTGTTAAGAACTCGAAGGGTGTAAACTTTGTTGTTGAAGAAACAGTGCTGTTGATTACACGTTAGACTGCTGGTACATGCTTCAACTATTGCTGGGGTGGTCAAGGGATAACTTGGTGATGACTGAGATTATAGTAGCATATACTAAAAGAAAACACAAATATTTTTAATTCAAAATAGAAAAAACTTCTTTGAAAAAAATGCGCTAAAAAGCAGCAGAAATTTCAGAAAAAAGTAGCAATAAAGAAAAAGAAAATGAAGGAAATAAAAATGAAAATATGACCACCGAAGCCGACGTCTTCAGGGGGTACCGGCCCCGGTAGCCATAAAAACAAAACCATTTCTAATTGAGGGAGAAGCAAATGCTTAAATTAACTCCCTCAGTACCCCGATGGTTTTGCATAGAAGTCCAGGGAAAAAAATGCATTATAAATAACAAATTAAGAAAAGAAACTCAAACAAAATCATCAGAAAAATAAAAACTCACAAATTCACAGGTCAGACATCAATTTCTCAAGCAAGCTGAATGAAAAGAAAAAAGTAAAACCTAAAGAAAACAACGCCCTCTATTACAATGCGCAAAAAAAAAAATGTGAAAAATGTCAAGAGAAAGAAATACGTAATAAATTAATAGAATGCTTAGCTGGGGCTGCTCAGTCAAGACTTGAATTGCGCCCTGTAAAAAGAAAAAAACATAAAAACCTAGAATTCTTCAATCATTTTTTTAATTAAAAAATTAACATTACAAGAATTAAAAGGAAAATCATTATTACTCAAATTATTTAAAAAACAATTCACAGCTTGCTGAAAACTTTCAACATTATTGCAAACACTTTTGATTCTAACCAATTGTGAAAAAATTAAATTTTTAAATATTTTATTACACAAATTAGTATTAAAGTTACAGAAAAAAATAACTTTAAATTTAAAGCTTTTCTTTTATCAAAGACACCAATTTTAATAAAGCTGTTAACAATATCAATTTTAAAATCTAAATATTCAATCAACAATACAATACAATACAATTCAATCAACAATACAATAAAACAATCCTCATTAGTTTTCTTCAAGACTAAATCTCCAGGATAAATACTATAAATAAAATTATAATTATCACAATTAAACAAAATCAAATCATCAATATATCTAAAAACATTAAATTCATTATGCTCAAGAAATTTAGCTTCAAAAAAATGCAAAAAAATATTGGCAAAAGCCCCAGAAAAGGAATTACCTTGTGGAATTCCAATAATTTGTTTGTAAAAATCTAAACCATTAAAAAGAACATTCTCAAAAAGATTAAACCTACATAAATCCAACCAATTAAACTTATCAATTTTCTCATTAAATAAATACCTATCATAAATCTCTTCACAAATCTCAATAATCTTTCCATGTGGTATACTATACAAATTTTCGAAGTCAAAAGTATTAATGCTGGAGATATTATTATTAATATAATTCAAAACTTCAACATTACTGTTTATAACAATATTTTTCTCTTTTTTAATTTTAAGCAAAATAATTTTTAAAAAACTAAAAAACCTTTTACTAATATCAGAATTATAACTATTAGTACCACACGCTATAAACCTAAATTTAATCGGATTTTTATGAAATTTAACAATTGGAAATAAATATGGAAATGTAATCCTATTTAACTTAAATTTTAATTTTTTACTAAATGCAATAATTCTCTTTTCAATAACTTTTTTATCTTCTTTTAATTTTAAATAAGTATTATTTGCATTATCTTCTCCAATAATCAATTTTTTAAAAAAATATTTACACATAATACAGAAATTATTTGAAGCTTTATCTACAACAGTAGCAATAAATTTATCCTTAAGATTTTTAATTTTCCTAGATAAATCATAATCTATATAAGTACCTTTAGGAAATGAACTAAAACAGTTATTAAATAAATTAAATTTAACCCTTTCAATAATTTTAGCTTTCCACTCAGAAAAACCCTCAATGGGCCAATGATATTTTCTGGAAATTTTTGCGATAAAAAAATCAAGATCCTTTTTAATAGATAAAATAAAATCTTCTTTTTTCATTTTAACTCTGGTCCTAAATTTTGAACCTTTACTTAAAATGCTGATTAAATCTTGATCACCCACAATCTCCAAATTTCCCGTAATAACATGTCCATAATCATTATCAATAAATTTTGAAAAATCCTCTTCATTACAAAAACAATCAAATTTAGAAATACAATTAAGATTTCGACTTAAAAAATTGTAATTACACACCTTTTTTCTAAGCGTAGAAGAATATTTAAAAGCAGCAGAAACCTTAATTTGTTTTAAAGGGAAAAAATCAGAAAGACCATGAATAATCTGTGGTAACTTAGCAATTTCAAATTTCTTATCGTGAAAAATTAATAGTACAAAAAACCTTTTCAACTTTAGAAGTCTTATTAAAGAGCATATCAATTTTACTAACACCAATTTTTGATTTAATCAAATCCAAAACAATAAATTTAACAAGTTCAGTATCAAATGTAATTTTAGAACCAAAATGAATAAGGAAATTTTTAAGAACTTTATTTTTAAAACCAAAAATAAATTTCCTAATATTGAAAATATTATTCAAATTAACAGGTAAGTTGCAAAAATTCGAAAATTCATCAAACTCAATAACTTTACCTTTACTCTTTCCACCCCCTCTTTTATTCCTATATTTTGAATCAAAAACACCAGGAAAATCAGAAACTTTTAATTTATCATAAATACAATAATCTTCAGAATTAACATTACCTTCCCCATTAAATTTACTATTTAATCCATATGGAAAAAGAGTTTTAAGACTACCAATGTAAATATTTTCTAAATCAAGTCTATTACCTAAATTATCCCAAAAATCTAAAATAAAAAGAGCAACATTATCAAAATCATGAAATTGAAAATGCAAAATTTCATAATCAGTGGAACAATTACTATTGTTAAAATTTTTTATAGCAGACCTGTGGGAATTAATCCGCTTATGAAATTCAAGACCTGTCTGACCAACATAACACAAATTACAGCAATTGCACTGAATTAAATAAATAATATTAAAATTTTTACAAAAAAATACATTAGATTTGCTGTCAATCTGAGAACTATCAGCCAAAGGACAAGTTTTAAATTTTTTATTTTTACACTTCTTAAACATTTTAATTTTTTTTTATATTTTTAAATTTATTTAAACAAAATATATGACTTAGTAACTTTTTGTCCGAAGTAATCCCCAAATCAAAACTAACTTCAGTGCTCCTTGTTTGGGCGCGCGACGAGCCATGCGCCATGAAATAGTTATAAATTGTACTTTGCATTGATTTAAAATTAACCTAAAAGGAAAAACTAAATTAGACATATAAAACCTAGACATCCAACAAAACCCCTTTGACGTTTTCAAATATTTAGAAAACACCTAAAGCTAGAAATTAAATCAAATTAAATTTTTCAAATAAGAGAAAGCGCAAAACGCTGCAAAAACCAAATTTGAAAATTACAATACTAAAAGAAAACACAAATATTTTTAATTCAAAATAGAAAAAATTTCTTTGAAAAAAATGCGCTAAAAAGGAGCAGAAATTTCAGAAAAAAGTAGCAATAAAGAAAAAGAAAATGAAGGAAATAAAAATGAAAATATGACCACCGAAGCCGACGTCTTCAAGGGGTACCGGCCCCGGTAGCCGTAAAAACAAAACCATTTCTAATTGAGGGAGAAGCAAATGCTTAAATTAACTCCCTCAGTACCCCGATGGTTTTGCATAGAAGTCCAGGAAAAAAAATGCAATGTAAATAACAAATTAAGAAAAGAAACTCAAACAAAATCATCAGAAAAATAAAAACTCACAAATTCACAGGTCAGACATCAATTTCTCAAGCAAGCCGAATGAAAAGAAAAAACTAAAACCTAGTAATTTGTTGCAGTTTATAAAAGGCTTCTTTAGCTGTTGCTTTGACTGGATAAATCCATAAGAATTTAGTGAAAGCATCTACGACGGTGTAAATGTATTTGTAATTCTTATTCGTATTGGGTAGACCAAGAAAGTCTATGTGGTATGTATCTGGAGGAATGTCTCCTTTTGGGATGGGATGTAAGAAACCTTCTTGTTTTCCTACTTTACGTGATGAAAGTATACATGGAATGCAATTGGACATTGCGTTTTCAGCAGTCTTTCTTATATTTGGGAGCCAAAATTGTTGTTTAATTTATGTCTTCTGTCTTGTTGATACCAAAATGGCCTTTGTTGTGTTAGTTGAACTATTTGTTTTTGCATATCTTGAGGTATGACTAAGAGTTCTTGATTGTTTACTACTCTGTATAGGATGTTGTTTTTGTACTTGTAGTCTGTAGTTGGAGAATGTTCAATTAGTTGCCTTATGCCTTGTGTGTATTCATCTTTGGCTTGGGCATGGCAGATTTTCTGGGTTGTTTCGTCAACCTGGATTGTCATGACAGGATATCAGCTAAGAGCGTCAACATGCTTCATCTGTTTTCCTGGTCTGTGTATTATTTCGTATTCGAAATCTTCTAGTAACATTGCCCATCTAGCAATTTTAGGTGGCTGTTCTTTTTTTTACCTTGTCTTTTGGGAAGTTTGGCAATCTGTTAAAATTTTGAACTTGGTGCCGTGCCTACGAGGTAATGACGACGTAATGACGTATGATGAATATTTTTCTTCTCGTGGGGATGTTTTGTGGCTCATATAATGAATGGGATCTAGGCTGTGATCTAAATCAGATTGCATTAAAAGAATTGCGCCAACTCCTTTTGACGATGCATTGCAATGAAGCTATAAAGGTGAGCCCTGCGTGAAAAGGTGTAGCACAGGTTCAGTTGATAAGGCTTGTTTCAGCGTTTGGAAAGCTTGTTGCTGTTCTGGGCCAAAATGAAAAGGAACGTTGTCTCTAAGAAGATCACTTAGTGGTCGTGCAATAATAATTAATTACTGGTCGTGCATAATCTTTAATAAATTTTCTGAAATATCCTGTTAGGCCTAGGAATGATTGAACATCTTTAGCTGTTTGGAGCTTTGGAAAATTTTAAACAGCTTTTGTCTTTTCTGTGGAGGGACTAATCGTACCATTTTCTAAAATATGTCCAAGAAAAGTAATTTTTCTTTGCAGGAAATTGCAGTTTTTGAAATTAAATTCAAGTCCATAGTCGGAAGCTACTTTGACAACTTTCTGAAGTTTTTGAAGACCTTCGGACTCATCGTCTGAGGGAACAATCACATCATCTCAATATAAAATCATTGTCCCGTCTTCTAAGAGTTCTCGAAAAACAATTTGTATAAATCGTTGAAATACTGCTGGTGAATTGGAAAGGCCGAAAGGAACTTAGTTGAATTCAAATTGTTCATCTTGCGTCACAAACGAAGTGTATTTGCGGCTTTGAGGATGAATGTCTACGTGGTGAAAAGCATTTTTTAAGTACAGATTTGTAAAGACTGAAGCACCTTGTAGTCTATCAAAAATGTCTTCCATGATTCGAAGTGTATTTGCGGCTTTGAGGATGAATGTCTACGTGGTGAAAAGCATTTTTTAAGTACAGATTTGTAAAGACTGAAGCACCTTGTAGTCTATCAAAAATGTCTTCCATGATTGGGAGTGGAAATCTTTCTTTAATTAACTTCTTATTTAAACATCGATAATCAATCGCAATGCGAGTTGAGCCATCTTGTTTTTTACATAAGACTGCTGGAGCAGAATAATCTGAAGTGCTTTCTCTAATTATACCTTTTGTTTAACATTTCTTTAATTTGCTTATTAACTTCTAATTTCTCGAAAATAGATAGGCGGCGTGGATGTTGATGGACCTACATTTCATCTTGAAGAAAAATTTGCATTTTATAATTAG
Source organism: Parasteatoda tepidariorum (assembly GCF_982258835.1). Lineage (NCBI taxonomy): Eukaryota > Metazoa > Arthropoda > Arachnida > Araneae > Theridiidae > Parasteatoda > Parasteatoda tepidariorum. The sequence goes on from NC_141765.1 coordinate 77,227,655, forward strand.
TGTTCTTAATTTTATTTGGCCTATAAGATTTAATAAGTTGTTCAATTTCGGCACGCGTATTGGATTCTAAATTAGATAAATCAACATCGGTGCAAACTATATTTATATTAGATAAACAATAATCCGTTTTTTCAATAAACGCATTTTTAATCTCTTTATTTTCCGGATTTGAAGAATTAAAATCGTTTGCTTCTGTTTCGGCAGACGAGAATATATCGGTTTCGTTCTTCGGATCGGATGTTTACACATCGGGAAAAGCCAATACCTCCTAGATGGAAGAAAGCCGAAGGACGCAAAACGATGACTCATACAGTTAGGCCCAGATTTGCTGATCACTTCTGACGAAGCTTCTCTTTTTCCCTTCTGTTTCTCGACACTTTTTCGTTACTCTTCTACTAATTTTTTACTTTCTACAAATTATTATTATTTTTTTTGTCTAGATTAAATGTTCTTAAATTGTGTAAAAATGCTTAATATATTTATTTGTTTTCAGAAATGATTAACAATTAGCGATCGAAATGGGCTGCAGGTGGCGTAGAGCAGAACTCTTTTCCTATGGCAACACTTCACATGCTTTCCCCATTAGCGTGTGGAAAGTCATAGAGGAAGGAAGTATGTCAGTTTCTCTCTTGATTTTCATATAGATTGAAATCTTTTAACTTGAAAAACTATATGGAACTGAAAACTACATTAAACATAGTTCTAAAGAAAAGTATTATGGAAATTTTAAAAAATATTCTTATTAAATAAAAAGGAAAAATATTAAGAAAAGGGAAAATATCGTAGTACATTCCTATACAACTGAAAAGAGGAGGAGAGGGAAGGGAGAAGGGCTAAATGCATGAAACTGGTCTCTCCCCAGATGGCGTATTCGAGTGTTGCGATCGCGAATAAATCAATTCTAACAAAAATAACTGTTGTGTGAATGAAAAAAAAAGTATTTTTAAGCATTAAATATCAGTTTTATTTTATAAATTGGAAAATTTTATCAAACTTTTTGTTATAAAATGTATGGATTAAAAACAAAGAAATATATTTTTAAAGGGATTTTACACATTTATTATTATTATAGTTTTGACATAAAACTAAGAAAGGGGTCTAATTTTTATAATATGATACTTACATTTTTAGTAGATGATTATTTTGGATTTTAATGATTATGTTTTGCATGTTATTAGAACTAGAGCATACGAAATAAAATAGAAATTGTTTATAAACAATGACATAAAATGAGCTTAAAAAAATTTAGAAAATCAAATGCAGTCTTCAAACAAGGTTTAGATAGTAAAAAAAAACATATCAAAAGCATGATTATAATTTGTATTTTTTTCCTGTGGAAGTGTGATTGTTAGAAGTGATAAACTAAAATTAAAGTAAGCAACCTTAGATAACAAATATTTTATTAAATAGCAAATTCAAAAAACGATAAATAAAATGCAAACACAAATTTTACTGAAATATGTTAAAACTTTCAGTAACATTTAAAAAAGTATAATTTTTACCCATCACACTGATAAACTAAAATAAAGTAAGCAACCTTAGATAACAAATATTTTATTAAATAGCAAATTCAAAAAACGATAAATAAAATGTAAACACAAATTTTACTGAAATATGTTAAAACTTTCAGTAACATTTAAAAAAGTATAATTTTTACCCATCACACTGATAAACTAAAATAAAGTAAGCAACCTTAGATTACAAATATTTTATTAAATAGCAAATTCAAAAAACGATAAATAAAATGTATTTACTGAAATATGTTAAACTTTCAGTAACATTTAAAAAAGTATAATTTTTACCCGTCACACTGATAAACTAAAATAAAGTAAGCAACCTTAGATAACAAATATTTTATTAAGTAGCAAATTCAAAAAATGATAAATAAAATGTATTTACTGAAATATGTTAAACTTGCAGTAACATTTAAAAAAGTATAATTTTTACCCGTCACACTGATAAACTAAAATAAAATAAGCAACCTTAGATAACAAATATTTTATTAAGCAGCAAATTCAAAAAATGATAAATAAAATGTATTTACTGAAATATGTTAAACTTTCAGTAACATTTAAAAAAGTATAATTTTTACCCGTCACACTGATAAACTAAAATAAAGTAAGCAACCTTAGATAATAAATATTTTATTAAATAGCAAATTCAAAAAATGATAAATAAAATGTAAACATAAATTTTACTGATATATGTTTAACTTTCAGTAGCACATTCAGTAAAACATTCAGTAAATTCAGTTCATTAACATTCAGTAAAAATAATTCTAATGTCATTTAATATCTCTTTTCTAATGTCATTTTCCTTGAAATGCATCTCACATACCTATAACAAAATGAATACAATATTTATATGTGCATTTAAAATAAATAGTACATACTATATTCATGTATGAAAAATTAATAGATTTTTGTAGAAAAATTAATAGATTTAAATTTCATAATCAAATAAAAAAAATTTTGCTTTAAGCAGTTACAATATATTACGGTCAAACAAAAATGTTTAAAGTTTGAGCAAAAATTTAATAAAATACTAAAATTATTAATATTTTTATAAAATAAAACTCTATAAAGATAACTATATATTACAATAGTTTGCGATATGATTGATAAGAACAACTTAATTATTATAAATAATTTATCCACAATTTAAAATAATTTACTCTTAGTAAAAATATAATAAAGAAGCATAATTAAATTTTTAAAAATAAAAACAAATATTACTCACTTTAGAATTCTTTGCAACTTCAAAATCTCTTGGCATGGCGGCAAGCCATTTCTTACGTATTGGGAAATCCAAAATTTCATACTTTTGTACCATCAACTTTGTAAAATCCTCTGCAGTTTGGTACACAGCACTCATATGCAATTATTCATAACACTAAGAATTAAATTAATGCTGACATTTATAACATTTGTAGAATAAATATAAATTTTACGAAGAACGTTGACACCAGAACACCGACGGTTGTTTACAAATTCAAATCAAAAATATTCGCCAATTGGCTGAATGCCGACACAGGTTATAATACTTCAGAATATCGCCAATGGCTCGTTTGATCAGATTCGGAGTTTTTCGTAAAAATAGCTACCCTGACTGGTTTCCCTCTGGGCCTAACTCTACTACGTCATCATCGCCTATAGTAACCCGTTGTGAGGCTCGATTCCTTTCTATTGGATTCCTTTACATTGGATGTGACGCAGCTATCACGTGATCGGTCAGTTTCCGCTTCCCTATTAGGCGCAGACGTCATTGAATCAAACTCATTTATTTGTTTTTCAAATAAGTTTTGAGTACTAACAAATTTTCGGTTTCAGTTTGAAAAGGGAGTTGTTCATTCTTATTCTCAATCTCAAAGAAAGACTGACCTTCGTCGAACTGACGCGACTGTATTACACCCTTGTCAGATCTATTTTTAGATAATGGTTGTTCGTTTTTAGGCAAAGGAAATGTAGTTTTAGAATAAGGAGAAATCATATTTTCTTTTGAAATTCGATCATTTTTTTTTTTTTTTTTGCTTCATTTAAATCATCCAAAATATTTGGGGGAATTATTAGATCACAATAAAGATTTTTACAAACAGCTGCCGTCACTGTTATGGGGTTTTCACGAAAACTTGGAAGCTCTAATTTTATTTTTGAAAGTTCAGCTTGTACTTCATTTCCGAAAGCACAAGTTAATTGAACAGTTCCGACACTTTTTGTTTTGGAGGGAATTAAGTGTTCTTGGACGCAAATAATGTTGGCTCCCGAATCAACTAACGATTGAACGACTAGTTTATCATTAACGAAAATGTTTTCCTATTGTAATTCATGCTTAGATTCATTAAATATTTTAGCTTCGACTTTGCAAACAGGGTCTCGATTTGAGTTAAATCTACGATTTGAATTAGTTTCGTTTCTGTGAAAGCTTTCGCGCGGATCATTTCGTGATTGGTATTCTGCAGAATATCTCTCGTATGAATAACGATTAGAGCTTTGAAATGAGTTATTTTTTTGCTTGTTGTCGAACGGTTGTTGACGGTCGTTTTTTATTGGGCAAAAGATTTCCGTTTCGAAACAAAATATACATCGCATTCTTTCGCGAGTTCGGTTGGTTTAAACCATGTTTCGTTTTGGCGTATTGCAATATGTTGTTGCGTTTCACAATCGAGGGTAGAAAACAATTTATCGGCTATGCTATCATTAATTCGCACAAGCTTTTATAATCATTAACGTTACGAAGGTTACAATAGTATTCTAAAGAGCTTGTCAATCTTGACGAAAATTGTACGTGTGATTCATTAGGTAATCATTGAGCTCTTCGGAAATTGATTCCTGGGGCGTTGGCTGAAATTCTCGTAATATAATATTTTTAACTTTTTCATAATCTTGGAGTTCGTTTTCTGAAATGTAAAGTAAAATACTATTCGCTTTTTCACTGAGAATATTTATTAATATATCCGATTTGAATTCTGGCGGAACATTTTTGGTTGTAAACGCGCGTTCTAAAGAACGAAAGAATAAAATTTTCGGGTTTAGTGGGAGTCGGCATACTAAGTGTTTTAACTGATTTAATTAGGCTTTCGAAATCTAAAGATGATGTTCTAATTATCGCGTTTGAGTTTTCGGAATTATTTTGATTTGAGCCGGAGTTAATTGATGCTAATTCGATTTCTTTTTCGATTTGGGCTAACTTGATTTTTTCTTTTTCGCATTGTTCTGCTTCTTTTCTCGATTGTTCTGCCTCTTTTCTTTCTTCGACGATTAAATAAATCATATATCTTTAACAAATTCTGGTTCATTTTTGAACGAATCAGTTTTTTCTATAATTTTTTTTTAAAGAAATAATAGTAGCATTTTCTGGAACAACTAATCCTAATTCCTTGACGGCATTAATTAAATCGTCTTTTTTAGTATTTCGATACATGCTTGATAATAAAAAGGGTTGATCCTACGTGGTTTGAAGATATCGGTGTTTGATGATGACGTTGATATTTGGTGTTTTCGCTTATATAAGCTATCCGTTTGTTGATATATGAGTATTCACAAGTGGTATTATAGAATGTCACAACTGTTTCACACGATGATAGGAATTCACTAGTTCACGTTTATCGTTGTTGACGTTGGATGCAATGACTTATGTAGCAGAGAAGTATCAAACTGATAGTTCGTTGAATGTAGATGAAGAGATTTCTTAATTATGAACGGGAAATTGGTCACACAGGCGGGAGAATTGGCCCTTGATGTAGAACGTAGTTGTTAAAGATATTTCTTTAGGCAATTAGGCAGGGAAATAGGACTCTTGAGTTGATATTTTGCTGTAGAAAATATTTAGATCTGGAAATGTACAATAGGCTGTGGAATTGGCCTTTTGAAGTTGAACATTTGTCAGCAATCGTTCGTTGCCCTTATGAAAAAATCGAGGTATAAATGAGGTATAAACGAGGTATATTTGAAAGGTATAAAGGAGGTTGTTATTTAAATACGTCGTTAAGGTTGAAAAGGGTGCAAATGAATACCTCAAAATCAACCTCAAATATACCTTAAATATAGTACCTCTAGAGGTATATATGTTTCAACCTGAGGTGTTTAATTTTACATCTGTGGAGAGGAAGATATTTACTACTTTAAAGTGTTTTATTTTCAACCTTAGGTTATTACTTATCAGCCTGAAGTATATTTTTTTACACTTGTGGAAGTATTTTTTCAACAACCTAAGGTGTGTCATTTTACACTTCAGGTTATTATAAATCAACCTCAGGTGTATTTTGTTCTACCTCAGGTAATTATTTTTCAACCTCAGGTATATAATTTTATGCTTGTAGAGGTATATATTTATCAACCTGTGGGGCGTCGTTTTCCACGTCTGGTTGTTATAAATCAGCCTCAAATGTATTTTGTTCTACCTCAGGTAATTATTTTTCAACCTCAGGTATATAATTTTATGCTTGTAGAGGTATATATTTTTCAACCTAAGGTGGGCCATTTTGCACTTCTGGTTGTTGTAAATCAACCTGAAGTGTATTTTCAACACTTGGAAAGGTTATTTTTTATTAGCACCATGTGTTCCATGTTCTACCTTAAGTTATTATTTCGTAACCTCAAGTATATATTTTTCTATTTTTAGAAGTATTAATTTATCAACCAAAGATGCGACATTTTACACTTCAGGCTTATGTAGCTCAACTTAAATCTGTTTTTTTTTTTAGCACTTACGAAGGTGAGGTGTTATACGGACCACCTAGTTTATTAATTTTTAGACTCATATAAAAAATATAATATATATAAAGATATTATTTATATTATATGAAGAATAATGTATATCATTATATTTTTTTCACTAGTAGAGATCATTTATCAACCTGAAATTTTTAATATTAGACCTTCGGCAGTAATTGCTTCTTTTGTTAAGCTATAAAAGAAAGTTTCAAATGCATAATTCTTCTATAATTTTAATAGATTGATTTAAATCATCTTAAAATAACACTTATCCAAATTCTACAGTTAGTAAAAATTATTTATGGGAACCCATACTTCGTATTTTTAGAAGATAGTTGTCAAAGGTGCTTGAATTTTTAAAGCTATAAAACTACAAATTTAAATAATTAGTCAGCTGAAATTCAAAGTACTTTTATTTAAAACTAAAATTTCACTTTTTTTACAAAGCAACAAAATTATTTTAAATACTGTTTCCGTCTACATGTTGAAACTTGTAATTATTGGAACCTAAAAGGAAAAAAAATATAAATTAGTAGGAAAGTCATATTTACAATAATAGTGGCAGGTTTTAAAATATTAGAAAGTATTTTTTTTATGATTTAAATTAACTGGATGAAATTAATTTTCCTTTTCAGATAAATAGTATTACTCTTCTGCCATTTCTATTCAATCCTCGTAGCTAAAAAGCATGACATGTATCACAGCCACAAAATAAAATACATTGAAGACAGTCTTAGCAACATTTACAGAAATTCAAATATACAGGGTGTCTATAAAGTCACAAACCCATTTTGATGTTTAATAACTCATAAAATAATAAAGATAGATTAAAATTAATAACATAAATGATTTGATAGACTCAAAAAGTTTCATGACCCTTGTCAATGAACTTCCACGTGTGCGCCCTTCGTCGCACGGAGAATATCAAGTCGATAGTCAATTTCACGCCAGGTAGCGGCAAGCATGTCGGCATTCACTGAGGGTATTGCGGTTGTAATTCTGGCTTTTAGGTCATCAATGTTCGACACGATCCTCCTGTAAACATTGTCTTTTATAAATCCCCAAAGAAAAAAGTCCAGTGGCGTTATATCAGGTGATCTGGGTGGCCAAGGGATTGGACCTCCTCGCCCAATCCATCTTCCCGGAAAATGGTCATTCAAGGAACTACGAGCGATGATACCCCAATGAGGTGGTGCACCATCTTGTTGCAAAAAGACATGTGGCTGAAGCTCTTCTAGTTGTGGAAATACGAAGTTTTCCAACATGTCTAAGTACACGACTGGTGAGACCGTCTTTTCTGTAAAAAAGAAAGCTACCTGGCGTGAAATTGACTTTCGACTAGATATTCTCCGTGCGACAAGGGGGGCAAACGTGGAAGTTCATTGACAAGGGTCATGAAACTTTTTGAGTCTATCTAACCATTTACGTTATTAATTTTAATCTATCTTTATTATTTAATGAGTTATTAAACATCAAAATGGGTCCGGGACTTTATAAACACCCAGTATAATTCCAATCTTATTATGCAATTTTAACACTTTTTATTTTTCTATACATCTGTAACATTATGGTACTTGTAAGTTTAATAATTAAATTTCTCTTTTTCTTCCATATTTTTTCTATATTATTTTCTGCTCTATATTTTTAAACTTTTTGTCAGACTTCATGAAACTAATAGCTTTTTTTTAAATTTTTGACGTTGATTCTGAAAAGGACTTACGTTATTGCGAATCACATCAGAGTTTCTTAAAAAATAGTTATTTTAATATTTTTAATCAATGTAATCAAGAATCAACAATCGTTTAATAAATTAAAATGTTAAAGTTATGTACCAATTTTTATTCTTTTTTTACACTCAATCGAGAAGAACAAATTACAAGCTGAAATTTGTGAGTAATTTTATGTGAGGAAAATGCCTAAGAGAGAATGATTTGAAATAATACTTTTAAAATAAGTTGAGTATACTATCTCCTATATAACTTGTAATACCGAGCAGAATAAAACTAATAGTTAGTTGTTACAAACACTTGTTTAAATATAAATACACATCCCATAGGATGAAATTCAAAACAATGCATATTACTTTCAACCATAAATGTTTTTATTTGCAATTGATTTTATTGCTAGTCTCTTCTTCTAGGCCGCTGCGCATGTGCTATTTACAACCTAGGTCATCTCAGCAATATCAGGGAACTGTATAACTTTGTATATATATAAACAATATAAACTTTGCAACAAATATCCAAACGATAAGCATACAGCTATAGTAGAATTTCAAAGCAAAATTGCTATTTTAAAAATCTTTCAATTTTCAATGACTTATTTATAAGAGAAATTATGAACATTTTTCTCAATTAATCAGCGTGCATACTGTTACGTTAAAACATATACATTTAAGCAAAATAAAAAGAATAGTTTTATTTCAATAAATTGCAAACAATTGGCGATCGAAATGGGCTGCAGGTGGCGTAGAGCAGAACTCTTTTCCTATGGCAACACTTCACATGCTTTCCCCATTAGCGTGTGGAAAGTCATAGAGGAAGGAAATACGTAAGTTTCTCTCTTGATTTTCATATAGATTAAAATCTTACAACTTGAAACACTATATGAAACTGAAAACTGCATTAAACATAGTTCTAAAGAAAAGTATCATGGAAATTTTAAAAAATATTTTGATTAAATAAAAAGGAAAAATATTAAGAAAAGGGAAAATATCGTAGTACATTCCTATACAACTGAAAAGAGGAGGAGAGGGAAAGGAGTAGGGCTAAAAGCATGAAACCGGTCTCTCCCCAGATGGCGTATTCGAGTGTTGCGATCGCGAATAAAATATACTGTGCATAACCTGCTGTAACGATTCACCAGTAACGTTACCCTAAACAGCGACGAGAAATATTTCGATTGTTCTCTCTTATTGCTAAGCCTACAACGATAGCCTCTAAGAATATCCTCCAACTTAAATTATTTAAGATCAGGACGTGTCTTTAAAACAAAAATAATAAAATTTAAGTTTGAAAATTGAAGCATATTTGATTAAAAGTGATAAAACTAAATTAATAAATGTCAAACACACACTTACCGAATTTCGAATAGACTTTCGATTGTCAACAGACACGCCATTTGCCGGCTCGCATGGAACTCTGGGAAGTGAGCTAGTTAATATGAAGTGTACTTTAAACAAGCTTAGCTGTAAATAAAATGACGTCATACACCTCAATAAATACCTCACTCTCTGCAGTTGAAATAAGGTATATTTTTTATACCTCGTAAATACCTCACTATCGTTAGTAGAAAAAGGGTATATTTTTTATGCCTCGTAAATACCTCACTCTCGTTAGTTGAAATAAGGTTGATTTTTTTATACCTCATAAATACCTCTTTTGTTACAAGTGTAAAAAAAACAACCTCGTATACCTTAAAAATCACCTTAAGTGAATGAAGATGATTTGAAGTGAATTTAAAACAAGCTCAGAATAAGCTTAGGTATAAATAAAATGACTTCATATACCTCAATAAATACCTAACTCTCGTTAGTTGAAATAAGGTAAAAAGATTTTATACCTCAAAAATACCTCTTTTGTTACAAGTGTAAGAAAATAAACCTGGTATACCTTGAAAATTACCTTATCAGTCTGGATGATTTGAAGTGAATTTTAAACAACCTCAAAACAAGCTGAAGTATATGCAAATCAACTTCGTACACCTTAATTACAACCTTTACAAGGTATAATTTTTATTGCTGTTTTCTCTGCAACCTTAAATATACTTCAAATATACCTCAAAACAACCTTAATACCTCAAAAATACCTCAAATCAACCTTAAATTTTCGTAAGGGTGTTTTCAAAGCGGGAATTTGGCTTTTCAGTTTTGGCGGGAGAATCGGCCTTTTGAAGGTTAATGTTTTTCAGCAATAGTTCCTTGTTTTCAAAGCGGTAAATAGGCTTTTCAGTTTTGGCGGGAGAAATGGCCTGTAAAATTGTTCGAAGATATTTTGAAGTTTGCTGCGGGGTTATTGGCCGACTTATGAAGTAGAGTTATTGCGCCTTTTTGTTTAGGCAACTTTCGCTTTTAATTTCAAGCATCAGGTTCTACGATGACTGGGTCGAGCCCCCATGTATAAGACGGTAGAAAGGGATAAAAAGAAAGAAGTGGACGGTTGAACATTTATTTATTAGCGGGAAAATCATAGCCGGTTACATCTTAAAAACACCTCCTTCTCTCAGCCTATCTCCTCTCAGAAAAAGCGGGGAAAACTTGGTGGCAAGAGAGAGTTGAAACAGCAACCCATAGAGGGCGTTGCTGGCTGAAGTACATGTATGGAACACACACACACATATATATATAGATAAATAAAGAGAGAGAGTGGCTGCACTGCACCAGAAAGGGTAAAATATGTATTTTCTATTTATATTTCTTAACACCTGAAGAAGTAAATTTAAAAATATATAATTGTTCAAAATATTAAAATTTTGCGAAATCGCTATAAGAAAAATATTGCATATCGGCGCCCACTAGCATAACAAGCATATGAAACGTACTCTCGCACATGCATTAATGTATTATCACAAAAAAAAAAAAAAAAAAAAAAAAAAAAAAAATCCACGAATATTCATAACGAAATAAACTTTGACAAATACTATAATAAATTTATTGGCATATATTTCAATTTACTCAATATCATGGCGAAGCAAATCTGGTTTTGAAATTTTTAAATTAATATAATATTAAAAAAAACTTGTAAAAATATGTAAATCATTATTAAGTGAACTATACTTCGGTCGTAACAGGAAATTCAGGAAACTCTTTAAACTGCATCTAAGTTATATTTTCAGAATTCTCGTTAAAAAATTAAGTAAACAGAGTAAATCCGTTAGACATCTCAACTTAAGAATCGAACTTTGAAATTTGTCGAATCACTAATGAGAAAGGAGGAAAGAAAATCAAAACTAGTTTGATTGTCTGATGCAGTTTGAAAGTGTTTCCAATTATCATCTTTTAACTCCTTTCTATTAATATTTTAATGCACTTCTTCTTCACTAGTTATTTGTTAGATTTCGATAGTATTTTTATTTTTTTCCTCATTTAAATATTTAGTTGTAATCCTTAAAGCGTATATTTTCCCCTTCATTTTTAACAACGAAAGCTTGAACGGCTAAAATATCAAACATGCTTTGATGATTTTAATCCCGCCTTATTTAGACCACTAAGGAATATACCTTTTTTTGCCTTGTTTTCGAAGATTCAAAGAATTTAATAATAAGGACAGTAGCTCCTATGAAAATTGCTTGAAAATATTGAATAAGTAAAAGTTACCGGGAAAGAATGAGAACTATGCAAAATCTACCAATTACATTGTGAGTTTCTCAACTAAAAAAATTATGAAATTTTTTTATTATTATATGCAGTCTCTGGTCAAATTATTAGATGCACTATAAGACTATATGTAAAATCTTAACTATCAGGTCATACTATACAGTTTTATTGTTTTGACGCCACTCAAACCGGTTTGCACTTGCTTACGTTCGTGCATCAGTTGGCAAAATTGGGCGATATATAATATAAATTCGACGATTGGATAAATTAGACGATATATTATATAAATATTACGTATTTATTACGTCAAGTATTACATTATTATATTATAATAATTAGACCAAATTATTAGACGCACTGTAATGTTTTAATAATGACATGTTTTGCGCGAGTTTATATGCGAGACTTTTATATTTAAACATACATGTAATGGGTATTCATTCGAGAGATTTTTTTTATATACTTTCTATTTCTATTTATTTTTAACGTATTGCATTACAATGTTAACCAATTGTCAGTCGCGTAAAAACAATAGATCTGTATAGTATAACCTGATAATTAAAATTTTATATAGAATCTTATACTATGTCAATTAATTTGGCTAGGGACTGTATATGCATCTGAATATATTAAACAGATTTTTCAATAATATAAAACAAAAAATTTAATGATGTCGTCATCGCTATTTCTGTAAATTTTCACCGAGCGTGCATAACTATTTGATGAAACAATATGAAATTTTACACATTTTTAAAGGACGAAGGACATTGAAGAACATTCGGGTATCAAAAGGTTGTTGATGCGGTCATTAATTTTAAATTATTTTGTGTCAATGAAGAATTTTTCGCTTCGTAATTTAGTTTAGTAAAACACTATTAGCAGGATGATTTTTTTGGTTTTGCGTCAACAGCCTATCTTAGTCGCAATTCATCGTGGGCATAATTCGTCGTAAGCATAATTCGTTGCAGACGCGTCGTCGGAACATCTCGTTGTTGAGAATTTGTGGTTTTGATAAAATACACCCAGGTTATAAGGACAAAACTCTTGCACTGTCTATAAAAGCTAAGTAAATATTTTATTTATACCAGTTCAAAAATTACGAAAGTACCTAAGAGGGGAGGGTTTTGTTGTTGTAATTCATTTATGTCGCACTAGAGCTGCACAATGAGCTATTGTCGACGGTCTGGGACACATCCCTGAGGATGATCCGAAGACATGTCATCACAATTTTGATTCTCTGTAGAGGGCACTTCCGCTTCAGTAGCCCGACGACCTGCACGCGAAGTCGAGCACTTTACGGTAGAACAGTTTAACGAGGACCTATACCGCACACCCTCGGTCCCTACGCAGACTGATTCAAGTGGTCACCCACCCGCACACTGACCTTAGCCAGTGATGCTTGACTTCGGTGATCTGCTGGGAGCCGTGTCTTAATGAACAGACTGCGGGAGAGATTTGTTTATTGTTACATATAAGGGGGAGGAAATGCAATAAATTAAAAATGATTGTTGTCCTTAGCATAATAATTTTGTGAAAAAGATGTATATTGGTTGTGAAATATTTTTTATTTAGCATTTATCTTAGCTGAGAAAATATTTATTGTAACGTCTCAAGAAATATTTTACTTAATTGTATCAACACATTTTTCACAAGAAATGTCTGGATTAATGATTGGTTGAAAGACAAACTTGTCCAAATTGCAGTACACAACTGATTCGTTTATCTTGGGCTGGAAATTCGAACTTGCGAAAAAGTGTGGGAAAGTTGAACAGGCCTGTCCCATTTTTTATAACATTCTACGTGGCAAAATTGAAATTTTTTCATTTCAATGAGCCTGAGAAAGTGACATTAAAAATTTCAACTTCTAAACATTTTTTTTCACCTGTCTTGCACTTGCAACCATGTCGGCAAGATTTTTTTAGGATACTCTAAACACCAATTTTTGATAGAATTGCATTTTTACTTCAGAGTCATAAATCTCTGTGAAAAAATGAATGTGAGAAAATGAAACGAAGTTTTGAAAAACAGCCACTCGAAAAACAAAAAATAACATGCATGTTGGGATTGTACGTGACTGACTCACGTTCTTAACCTCCAGATACTCCAATTAACAATGAGAATTTATTTATTTTTTCATCCCGAAAAGGGATTCTGCTGGAGTATTTTTTCGAGTGACTGAAAGTCACTCGTAAAGACTATGCAAAATCGTCAATTTCGAGTGAACAAAAAATTAGTTGTACTTGCTTTATAATAATCTTATGTAAAACTGTGTCGTTTCAACATATACAATTAAAAAAAAAATATATTATTAAGAATTAACGCACCTTTTCTAAACAATATTTCTTTTTTTGACGAATACTTAATGAATTTTTAGAGTAAAATGAAATTTTAAAAACAAAATTCTAGATTAAATTTTAATGGTAAAATGATTAGGTTTAAATTTTATCCCAAAATAATTTGCAGCTGTGTTAATACAATTAAAAAATGCAGGAATCTTTTTATTCAATGCTTTTTTATTTAAAAATCTATTATAATAAAGAAATCGAAAGGACCATGTTGCTATCATGGGGTTGGCGAACGAAGCGAGCAATAGAAGAGCTTCCATTGTGTAAATGAGAACGGTATATTTGTTTGCCTGATTGCATCTAGGTAACGCTATCTCTTGACTAAAAAGGGTACAAAAATTCAACCAGTTCTTAACAAGTAATTAAAAATTAAATTGGGGAGAAGCAATTTATGTATGACGATAGAGCAGTGTCTTTTTTCATCCTGCCAGTCAATTTTGTACAGTTACATCATTCTTATTACCATATATTCAATAAAGATGCGCATTTTGTTTGATTAAAAAAAAAGTAAACCAGAAAATAATTTTATGTAAAAAATAATTTAATGTAAATAATTTTATGTTATGTTTTTATACTCTTATTATTTATGCCCTGATAGATTTTATATTCTTATTAATTATGCCAGGGATTTTTTACATTATTATTTATTCTCTGATGCGTTTGCTGATTTCTATGTCGAATTCACCACTCCCCTTACATAGATTTAATTTATTGGTTTAAGTCCCATGATATAGAAGTTTAAATTAGAAGTGTGCATTTAGCAATTTTCCTTACTTGTTTAATTTTCAATATTCATTTTAAAGGTACTTAAAAGAATAAACATATCAGGGAAAGCAAAATAATTCTGGTAAAATTCTTATCAAGTGGGATGGGGAAGGAAAGAATAAATAGAATAGTCTATGGTACAATAGATATTTGCATCAATGGTAATTGTTAAAAATATGAAATGAAATATTCTTAAATAATATTTTTTTTTCATAAATTGTAATGAAAAGAGTCTTATGGATCACACTCTTATTCATTGAAAATACATTCCTTTCCTTCTTTACAATGATCGGAATGAAATTGGAAACCCCATTCGTAACGTAACCCTTAACGTAACAGCTATAATGAAAAAATCCAGACCTTTTTAGAGAGTGTGTAAAAGTCGATGAAAGAAAGGAATTTATGAGCTCCAAAAATAAATCAGAAATGTTAAATAAAGCTGAAGTAGCCAAATCAAGTAAACATTAATAACGATTAAGCGATAACGATATTATCGATGATAAAATCAGCCAATAATTTTTTTAAATTTAATTAATAGCAGCGGCTGCTAAGCAACGTCCTTCCTATTTTGATTAATATCAGCTGAGGCTTAGAGAGCTGTAAACACGACTCAATATCAACACGCGACTGCTGGTTGCAGTTCAATTTCTGCTCATATCATAATAAAAATAAAAACCTTAAAACGATTCTGCATGTTCTTCAATTGTATAATAAACTAATTAAAAATATTTATAGTTGAACTATGGTAAAGGCCTGTTCGTTTCTGTTGCAATCATTTGATTTATTTTAATGTTATTTTTAATTGGTGTTTTTTCTTTCAGCATAAACTGAAATACTCCCAAAAAGAAAAAGTTAAGCAGTTTATTGCTTTTACACAAACTGGTGAAAAAACAGCTATTTATTGTCTTTCACAACATGATTGGAAATTAGACGTTGCGTCGGACAATTATTTTCAAAACCCTGAAGTGTATTTCCGGGAACAAAAAGTTTCAGTGGACAAAAAAAAGTTAGAAAACTTGTATTCCAAATATAAAGGTGAGATTATTTTTAGCTGTCTTGGAACAGCTAAAATTGGTGGGGGTTTCATTTGGGCACTTCTAAAATATATCAGCAAATTAATATAAAGGCTGATGGACGAAAGTTGTATGAGTAATTCTATCAGCTCTGATATTTAAATAATGTGTTATGTTTCATCCATTCTTGTTGAACTTGAATGAATGGGGTATTATAACTACATAAGAAAGTGTTTATTATAGAAATTATGATTTCCGATAGCTGCTTGAAAATCTTTATCTTAAATACTACAAGCTGCAGAGTAATAAATATGTATTCTACCATTCTCTTTGAGTGAATGTATTTTATGCAGTAATATCTGAAGGTTTGTGCAATAGTATTAAAAGAAACATAAAGAAAAGAAAATGTAGCGATTTTCAATCACTGATGATTTAAGCACTGGACAAATATAGGTGAGTTTTAACAGTATAAGAAATTAGATGGCTGTGTTTTTAAATTGAAATTCTTTTTCAATTTATTGCATATATTTTTTGGTAATTTGTCTCATTGAATACCTATTTATTTAATTGATATAAATGTTATAATACCTATTTATTTAATTGATATAAATGTTTCAATTGAGTCGTTTAAATGCAAAACCTGTTTACTGTACTTTTTGAAAGTTAACTCTATCAATATGTCAAGTATTTGCAATGAACTTATAAACTTTTCAATTACAAAGATAATAATTAATGAGCAAAATGTAGTATACTTGCAGTACCTCAAAACTTTTTTATGCTTATGGGAAGATTTTTGAATCAGTACTTGTGCTTAAATAATCGCCTAATTATTGTGATTTTTAGATTGTGGTTGGCGAGAAACTAAAACAAAATATCACAAGGGAACTAACTCAAAGAGCATGACTCGTATCTTCCAGTATCTATGATTCGTATCTCCAGATCTTTGTTTATATTTAAATTTTTTTTTAGCAAGTTTAAAATCTATTTGCCACCTTGTAATATGTGCAAACAGATACAGAAATATACCTCTCCGTATAGAGCTGGTAACAAAAATAATTTTTAATCTAACTTATTATTTTTTTTTGGCTAATTTTATTTACTTTACACATCACTGAGAGCTGTTATCTATTTAATAAACAAAGGTTGATAGCAACTGTGTAATTTTTCTTATAAACTAAGTAATAAAATACCAAAAGCAAAATACATGATGGATATTTTCAGAAACAGTTCCAATTTTGTTTTACTAGAATATCATGAGTGTTAATATATTTTAAAAATGTAAAATTTTCAGGGAAGTTTGAATTTTATAATATATAGTTTAGATTACATAGATAATACAGAGTAAGTTTGAAGAAGATGGCAAATTTTTATTGGGTGATAGAACGTATCAACATGAGCAATATTTCTTAGATGTTCGAGCCTCTGGATGGCATTGTAAATGGTAGGTATAAGATGTTTGGTCCTTGCATGCAATGGTAAAACGCTAGACTGAGAAATTTATTGGGTGGTCACTTTCTACTGGCCTCATTTTGCATTTGAAGTACTTCGTTGATTTTGCTTCTAAATTGTCATTATTTATCCGAATTTGACGTCTGGGTCCCTTACAAAATGAAAAGATCTTTGGGGTTTGCGATAGAGTAAGAGACGCAACTGGTGATGGAGTTTGTTAGAAGGGGTAAGAATTATTATTATTTACATGCCTTTATAAATATTACAGTCGGACCTGTTTATCTCGAATCTCACTGGAAAGGCAAAAAATTTGAGGTTTCGATATACAGGTACTTTAAAAGATTAAATTTAATTAAAAAGTTCTATTAAAAGTGCTTTAATTGTTTTTAGTAGAAAAATACAGGCATTTCTGTAAATTAATTATATCACATCTATTTAAATAAAAAAAATTTAAAATTTAATACTCATAATAATTTACTGAAATACTGATAAAACTCTAACCTTCTTTGTTTTGATAATTCTTTTAAGGTTAGAAGGAGCAGCAAGTCCCCTATAGCCAATATTTTCTTAGAATTCATAAAAGTTTATAAGAGTTCTACTGCTTCTTTTGCTCTCTAACTGTTTTCTACAGTTCACTTTAAAATTCCTAATTATCTTGTGATCTATTAGTTGCAATTTCTATTCTTAGCTTTCTTATCTATGTTGAAAAGCTAACCCTTGGTAGTCACTACTCATCAACCCCTCACTTTACTGCTAAAATTATTGTATTCTTTTCAAGTTAAGGAAGTGCAGGGATAGTGATCAAAATTCCAAGAAACACCCCCAACCTGTTTATATCTACTTCCTGTTGGTTCATGAAATTCATCTCTGTCTGCAAGTTCTATTGATAAAGAAAGTTATGTTATTTGGACATTTGTGCTCGACAGTGGCGTACGCAAGGGAGGGGTTTAGGGGTTTAAACACCCCCCTTGAGCTCAGACAAAATGGCAAAAATAAAAATTTTAGTAGAAATTATGCGAGCTATTATTTATTAAGACTATATATTTTTATTTGTCTTATGCCTACTTTTTTTTTCTCACGGCATTTCTCAGAATACTGAAAAAACATTTACTATAATAGGGTTGTACTTTTGAAACCAAATTCACGTGATACTGTTACGGACTGGTTCCCTTCTGTCCTGCCAGTATAGTTCTCGAGACTGGCTGTCATTCGCGAGGTCTTTACGTGATGATTCTGGAATCCTAGACGTTCTGTCGTGTTTGAGACAATTCGAGAATTTTGGAGATGCGGTGAAAAATTGCATAAAAGGCAGGGTTGGCAGGTTTTTGACATGTGACAGTTTTTGACAGTTTAAACCATAAACCTCACTGTCAAAAATGTCGAAAATGTCAAAAACCTATATTCATATGTGAAATTTAATTAATACATAAAATTTATATATTTTTTATAAAGGATAGTGTTTCTAAATATGTTCTAGAAAAAATAAATTTAAAATTTTGAAGAAACACTTATATTTTGAATAGTAACCAAAATCTTGTACTTTTGAAAGCTCACATCTTTCGTAATATTATGTATTCATTTTCATGTGTTATTGAAAATCTGCAGTGATATTATTAAGAAATTTATTTATAACCAAATTTAGTGTATAGTATAGATTATACTAAAAATTAGACATTTTTAAAGATAAACATTAGCAGTTTTGTACATTAGACATCTTCTTTTAAAGAAAAATCTTTTTAATATTCTTTTAAATCTTCTTAATAATCTTTTTAACATAAGACAATACAAATTTAAGTGCTTTCTATTAAATACACAGAGTAGTTAGTGTCGATTTACAGTATATTCAGCCTATTCATTTACTATGCTGAAAATTTAGTTTATCCAAATACTTGTGAATTTCATTTTGCTGAATACTATATACATAGTTTTGTTGAATATCTAAATATTCAGCTGTTGAATAATTACTTCTTGCTTTCAAGATATGCATTATTTGTATTCTTAATACAAGTGGGGGAAAAAAATTAAGAGGTAAAATTTTTTTTAAAATTATAAGTGTAATAATTATAAATAAATATAATAAACAATATGAATTATATTTATCATTATTCCCAAATATAACTACTTTTAAATTCAAATTAACATACTGGATAATAACGATATTCCGTATAACATTAAAAATTTTTTTCATACACTTGTATCAAGTTTGTATTTATACAACATAACTTGTAAGTTCCTTATAAATATTAGTTATATATTCCTTATATGTCAAAAATGCATAGTAATAAACTTTTAATTTTCTTAAGTATCAAAAAAAAATTTTTTTTTTCAAAATATAAATATTTCAAAAAATTTTGTGCAAAATTTTTCTGCACATGCATTTGAATATAAATTTCTGAGATTTTAAATCTGTTATTTTACCTTAATTTTAATTAAAAAATATTTTAAAACCTGCTGATTACCTATAGTATAATTAAATTTCAATATAATGCGTGGCAACTGTTGGTAGTTTTGAAGTTTATACATTTTTTTGGCAAACTTTAGTTTTTGACATTTTTGACGGGTTTTTGACGGTTTAAACTAGTATTATACCCTTGTCATGTCAAAAACCACTTTTTGATGTCAAGAACCCAACCCTGATAAAAGGGGGGAATGGAGTACAGTGAAGTTAGTTAGTCAGACTAAGATCGAGTTATCTCTGCCGCTTGTCTTTCGGAGCTTGTCGCTAAATCTGTTTTATTTTGTCTTAACAAAAAGTTCATTCAATCGCCGAACCCGTCGTCACCACTATTTCGACTAGTGAAGAAATCAGTAACAATACCATTTGAGATACTGTACTCGTTGAAGTTATTCATTCCAGCTCGAAACTTTGAGATCGGAGCATAGCGGATATCTCTGGGCCAATATATATATATTGCTGTTCTTGGATCTTTAGGATGTTAAAACGCAAGAATTTAACAATTTTTAATTATTTTGAGAATAAATCAAAACCTGAAATTAGTGAGGTGACAGCATCTAGTACCAATGTAAGTTTTTCTGTTGTACAGAAATGTGATACTTCCGTTGAAGAAAACGTTTCTAGCATAACAAAATCTGATAAATGTGAAAGTGGCCCTCAAAGTGCTATTTCTCACCCATATGACATTGGACTTTTTTTAGAAGATATTACCTTATGTTCTTAAACTTAAAAAATCAAATCAAAATTTAACTAAACAATGTTGTCTAAATAAAAAGTCAAAATTGTCTAGCTGTCTAAATTAGGGAAATAATAGTGCTTTATTACAGACTCGAATTTCTTTTAGTAGTTTCAGAAAATTATGAACACCCCCCTTGAAAATATTCTGCGTACGCCACTGGTGCTCGATTATTAGAAATTTGAGAAGCGTAAGTTTTGAAAAGAAAACAAACAAACGTAAACATGGAAAATGCATTGATTTTAGATAGTAAATATAGAGGTTTTCGAGATAAACAGGTTCAACTGTGTGTGCTTAGTATATATATATTTATATATATACATATACAAATACACAGACTTATCAAATGTGGATTTTTGAAATGATGGGTGGTTATATGAACTGTTGCCAGCTATTATGTGTGCGTATTGTATCAGCTTGTCATTTTCAGTTATTTTTTATAAGTGTTAAATTTTTGTATCTTTGATACTGGCATTTTGGTGGTGAATTGGCAAATTGTTGTGTTGTAAAAAGCAGACTTTTTGTAATATGCCATGCTTATTACATCAAGCTTATACCATATTCTTAAATTTTTATTTAACAATAGATATGTTGTTTGTTGCTTACTGGATAAATGTTTAGTTATCAAGGGTAAAAATGTCTCGAAAAAATAAAAATTTGTATTTCTTTGCATAAATTTGTGCTGTCAAAATTATATCTATGACATAGGTTTATGATTGTTAAATTGTTAGGCTTCTTAAATCCAAGTGCTTAATTTAAATCAGTCAAATCTATCTTGTACAAAAATTATTTAGAAAGGTTTTCAGACTGCTTATATACAACTGATTTGTTATTGCTCTGCAACTGTTTTGGGAGAATCTTTTTTATTGCCAACTTCAGTGATTATAGCTGTTAATGTGGTGTTGCCATTTCAGAAGGGGGCAATGTGATGTAATGAAGGTAAGTTGGTGGTGGAAAATGTTGAATTAGGTGAAGTTTTATTGGAATTGCATACCCTGGGGCAACATGATGGCATTGTTACAGAACATTACCAAGTTCTTGCAGAAAGATTTTTCATTTGGGAAGTAAAAAATTTTGCTTTTCTTTTCTGCAAAAATTTTGAAAAGATTTTATCTTTTCTTCAGAATTATAATCAAAGGATGCCTTTCTCGTGCATTGAAAAAAATGTGTGGGAAAAAAAATGCTTCAAATTTTTCTATTCTCATTTGAGAATAATAAAAAAAAATAGAATAATGAAGTAAAAAATTTGTTTTTTCTTCCGTTGAAATTTTTGTTCTATTTTTGCTTGCAATTGTTACTACTGATTTCCACTCAGCTTTTAAAATCCGCTTTCTAATGTGATATTATTTATTTTAATATGATATTATTTTTTACGACAACTGAATCTCGAAATGAAAACATGCATTTAGTAACCTCTTTTTGAATAATCCGATTCGTGTGATTTCACCGTCGATCTTTTTTTCGGTAGTTACTGCTACAGATTTTTATTTTTTTCAATGTGATGATGAATTACAAAATGTTAAAAAGGAAATAATTAGTGTGTTATCTTCCTACAAAATGCGAGAATATGGCCCATAATATTAGAGTAAAAAAATTATTACATATTCAATTAAAAAATTTATCTTATTTGATCCCATTTTTTTATTCATTGTATTATTATTTTTTTTTAAGTTAACATTTTTAATTAGTAACATGTATATTTGTTATTTTTAAGTATCTTGTAGAAAGGTATTCGAGAGGTATGTCCCAGAAAGGCCAAAAAAATTCTGCCACAGGGTTGCTTACTTGGTGTTACTGTGTCTGACAGATTTGTGATTGTGTAGATAAAAAGAACCATTCATCACACTTAATGTCTAATTTAAAATTTGTTTTGCACTTTTGATGTTACTCATTGTCATTTTGCTACACTTCCTGTAATTAGACTAGACCCCTTTGGTTTTTCAGCATGCTGTGAGGCAGAGGGTACAGTGTACAAAATAAAAAAGATATCACCCTGAATAACTTTCATTTTCAAATTATAGTGTAATTATTAAGATGTAGTGTAATTTAATTATATATAGTGCTTAAAAATATTTTTTTAATGCTTAAAAGGTTTTTTTTTTTTTTTTTTTTTTTTTGAAATATTTGGCTATGCACCATGTTGCATCTGTTTACTCTGAAATCAGCTTCAAGAACCTTATTCATACCATCCTGGCTAGGCATATTTGCACTCATGTTCATGATTAAGAATCTTATAAATTTTATTTTTCCAACATGTATAATTATATATCTTTATCTATCTATCTATCTATCTATCTATCTATCTATCTATCTATCTATATATCTATATATCTATCTATATATCTATATATATATATATATATATATATATATATATATATATATATATATATATATAAATATATAAATATAATTTGTAAGGCTCTAAGGATAACATTTTCTCTCTTTTTACCACAAATTACTTAGTTTTGTGGAAATTTCACTTTAACACAGATTCACACTCGGAAACAGCAGTGTGAAATATTTTTACTTAAGAAAATTTTGTACACTTGATTTTTTTTTTAAATTTAGAAATAATTTTATTTTCAACTAGTGTGATTTCAGGGGCCGTCTTGTTCTTCAAAATAAATGCAAAATCCTCCTTTTTGAAGTCAAAAATAGGGGGTTGACTTATACAGCAGGGCAACATCTACTCTAGAAAATATGGTAAGTTAATTGTTTTTGATTTTTTATGAGAAAATAAAATCATCCATAGGTTTTGCAGTATGCTTATCATAATATTATCTTCATTTCCTGAATTTTATTTATGAAGCAGTTAACAGGTTTTGCTCTTAAACGTCTTCATCAGCTTTTCTTCTTACTTAAGAGTAAGGTGTTATTTCACTTGTTTGATGTTTTTACTGTATATTCAAATAAATTTAAGGATTTAATGATTAAAATGTTAAATTATTCTTTTTATTTGAATAATGTATGTAAAGTATGCAGTGATTTGGAAACATTTTAAAAAACTTATAAAATTTTTATGTAATTTTTATAAAAATTTGAAAAAAATTTTTTATTTCAGTTTTTTTGAATATTTCTCTGATTAATTAATACAAGTTTGAATGTGTCGATTTTTGTTGTCAAAAGCAGGTTTTGGACGTAACAGCATCAGAAACCGCAAGTGAAGGCCAAGGTAGAGAAGGTAGTAAAAAAAAAAAAAAAAAAAAAAAACGGTCTGTGCAGTTTCAGGGTATAAAATTTAAGCTGAAATGTTTTTTTTTTATATAAATATATATATTATGTAAAAATGTATTGGTTTTTCATTGGTGTTTATTTATGTAATAAAATTAGTTCAAAGCTAATTTTAGTTGACATACTTCTAAGAACTCTTGATAAACAGTATAAATTAACAAGGTAAAAAAACCTAAAAAAACTGATAAGAGGGCACCTGAAAATGATTTTTTACAAAATATTGCTCATTAAAATTTTTTTTTAACATAATACAAAATCTCATATATTTGCATCGTACATATAATTAAATACTATTTATTTCTGTTGGAAAAAAACTGCCATTTACGGTGGTGTTCAGTATTCTGAAAGGCCTAAATAATTATTTATTTATTTTTGAGAGAGAGAACTTGGGAAAGGTTAAAATTTATTTCTAAAACTTCTGAAATGTTTGAGAACTTTTAGATTTTCTTAAATGTGTATTATTTAGCTTTCTTTTGTTTACTATAAAAATAATTCCACATTATTTTAATATTTTTCTAAGCTTCAAGTATTAGATAGATAACTCTGTGATTCATATAAATTCTACCATTTTTAACACATTAGTTGAAAAAGAGAATTCAGAACAACCTAGAGAAACATTGCTTTTAAGTATTATCTCTTTTAAAACAAAAGCCATTATTATCAGTTAGTTTGACTAGTTCATGAGGATTTTAAAAAAATGAATAAATGAAATACATTAATCCATAAATTAAATCCATACTTACCATTTTTTTTTTAAAATTTCAGACTGTTTTCCTTAATACTTTATAAGAAATCTTAAAATGCCTTTCTTCCTTCATTTTGTTCATTCTCTCCCTCCCCCCACCTGATTTTAATAAAAATTGAAATATTACCTTCATAAAATGAGCACATTTCTGAAAGAATAGCAAATGAATTTAAAACTATGTCTTTTATCAGTCATCCTTATAATTGTTGCTAGATGATGCTTAAAAAATTAAAATCAAGAATTCAATCACAATATAATTATTTTATTATTATTATAATTACAGTCAAACCCCGCTATAGTGAACCTTCAAGGGATCGAAATTTTTATTCACTATATCCGTAACGCAGGCAATTTAACTAATGGTTCCCAAACTCTTCCCTTTCATTACACATTATTCAAATAAATGACTGAAAAATATTATGTAGTAGCAAAGAATGTGTTGTTTTTCATTAAGCTTCGTCTTGCGTGCAAAAAAAAAAAAATATTAATATTTTTTAGCTGATGAGCAATCCTCAACATCAGATATGGAAACACTTCCTGACTCTCAGATAATTTTTCCTGAATTTCTGCTATTCCGCTTTTTAAACCTGTCTAATCTGGCACTCGAGCACATAAAAGTTGCCTCATAAAATCGCTTAGCAAATTTATCGACATTTGTCCAGATACTGCAAGATTGCGGCTTTTTCGAATGGCGAACCACTTCAGTAATGCTTCTTCAACATCCTTGTGATATGCTTTTCTCAACTTTTCTCTGCCATCAAAATTTTTTTCATGAGCAGAAATAATTAACTGCCTATTTTTCCATTTGTTACAAACTGCAGATTTGGATAGTTTATATTCCCTGCAAATATCAACTTGATTGCATCCATTTTTAATTTTTCTGATTATGCCTATTTTATCATCAATGGGGAGAGTGTTTTACGTTTACTGGTCACCATAGTTAAATGTGAGGCACTTGTTTGCAGACTTTTTTTAACTGAACTGAGAGCAAAAAGGAGTTGAAATGAGGGCCTTATTAACACATAGTGTCCGACCCTTTGACCAATAATGAATAATTACTCATTCCCTCTGACAGAAAATGCATATTGATCCCGCTGATACCTTACAGGTGCATCATCTGCCTGGGTTGAAAACATCTGCTTAGTTTGTTTAGGGATTGAAAAGTGAAATAAAAGAAGCAAACAAGAAAAAATGCTTATCGCTACATTCCCCTCTATAGATGGTTTTAAACATTGGTATATATATTTATTTTGAAGTAGAATTTCAAAATTATTACAAAAAAATGAAGAAAAAAATCAGTCGAAGATAGAAAAAAGTTCGTTATATCCAACTTCCTCATTATTTTGGTTCACTATATCCACAAAAGATAACATTAAACGTGTATAGCAAGGCATGGGACCGAACACTTCGTTCAATATATCCGGGAGTTCACTATAAACCATGTTCACTATAGCGGGGTTTGACTGTATTTATACTTTATATTATGCCTTAGAACTTTCTAATATATTAAGTACAGCTATAACTTTCTGTTAAGCTTTGCTTTCAAATAAATGTATTTTATCTTTTGGCCATTTTATTTGTTTACATTCTTCAGGAATCTTATTTGTAAGGCACATCTGAATCAACATTATATAAATCATAAGTTTATAAAACAGATAGGTTCCACAGTGGATTGATCATTAAGACACGGTTCCCAGCGGATCACCGAAGTCAAGTATCACTGACTTCGGTCAGTGTGCGGGTGGGTGACCACTTGGATTAGTCTGCGTAGGGACCGAGGGTGTGCGGTATTGGTCCTCATTAAACTGTTCTACCATAAAGTGCTCGACTTCGCGTGCAGGTTGTTGGGCTACCGAAGCGGAGGTGCCATCCCCTCTGCAGAGGATCAAAATTGGGATGGCATTTCTTCGGATCATCCTCAGGGATGTTTCCCAGACCGTCGCAAATAGCCCATTGTGCTGCTCTAGTGCGACGTAAATTAACTACAACAACAACAATAGAACAGATAGAATTAAAAACAAAATGTGAAATGTGCTTTTATGTAATTTTTAATTTTATTTAATAAAATTAAGCAAAATAAGTGTTAGGTTTTAATGATATACACATAAGCCTAATTTCTTGCAATAAAAATTCCCTTGTCAGTATGAGTCATTGTTAGAAATTAAGTTATTGTCATTAATGTGCTCAATAGAACATGGTCGTGCCGTGTTCTATTTAGGGAGAGAAATTAAGTGAAAAATATTAGTATTTCAAAATAAGCTGTTGAAATATGTTTTTATTTTATTTTAAACACACTTTAATAAAATTATTTTAAAACATGACCATTTTCTCAAAAATATTAAGCTACAAGCATTAACTGTCACTGATTTTCAAATAAAATGGACACAAACAAATTGTAAAAGAATACAAAATAATTTAGACTAAATTTAAATACTTATAAAGTTAGTAGTAATTATACTTTTGTTGTAAAATTACTTATTTTCATATGAAAAAATGAATAAAATTAATCATGCAACAAATAAAACTTTTATTAATAAATATTGTGCTTAGTTTTTATTACATAATACAAATATAAATTAGGAACAACATAACATTAAAATATTTTTCAATATTAAACATATTTTTGAATACATACTAAATACAGTAAGTTACGGTGCTCAGATAAGTTACTATTTTATAAGTAATGTGCCTTAAACTGTAAAAACATTGAAATTTTATTTAAAATAGTTAAATAAATATTTTATGGGGTCCCATTTCATGGCTAATCGAAATAAAAAATATCAAAGTTCTTGCTGTGTTTGTAAAAAAAAAAAAAAATTGTCAATTGAAGCATTAGATTTTGATGTAGTGAAAGAAAAAAAGAACTAATTGAATTCTTTGAGAATGTAGGTCAATATGTAAGAGTGTGTTCTTGCATTCTGTTTATATGATAATATTCTTTTTAATACTTTTACATATATATCAAAAAATGAATAACTATCATTAAAAAAAGGTTTTTCATTGATAAATTTCTGTAATTTCAAAATTCAATAGCATGTCAGATGCTTGGAATAAGCTGCGTGAACAATTAAGTTCCCTTGAAGGAAAAAAGCTATGTCTAATATTGAAGAAAGAGTAAACTTGTTTGCAAGTGTGAGCATAGATAAAGAACTGGGAAGGAGGTGTCATCTAAATATGAATGCTTAGCTTCTAATAGAATGCTAGCTAAATATGAATGCTGTCATCTAAATATGAATGCTTTCTGTAGCAAAATGAATAAAAAACATGTCAAGCCTGAAGCCAGAAATTGCTTACCGTTTTGGAATTTGTGGTATCTTTTTTAGAGTTTTCTCTTTTAAGTTTTATCTTTAATTTGTTCAAAAAACTTATTTTGGTAGCTCTTATTCAATGTATTTATAACTATTATTATAATTTTTCAAGTTAAGTAATCTACCTCTGCATCACATCTTTTTTTCTTTGCGAGAAAATCAGCTATTTCATTTTCATATAGTCTTTCACAATGAAAGAAAATTTACCTTTGACTTTTCAAGGTTAACAATAATCTCAGATCCCCCCTATAACTTTCAAATCTTTAAATGTCTCTATTGTCTAATAATATGACTACTTGGTTTGCTGATATGGAATATGAAAGTCTAACAGCCTTTTCAACTACTCTTAAAGTTTATTTCACCTTCAAAGCAGTTGTACTTGGATCTAAATTTTAAAAAATAATGTGACCAGTTTTAAGAAAATCCTGGTGCTTGTCTTGCTATCTTGATCCAACTGTAAGCTGTCAACTGTAAGCTGTATAGACATGTAACATTTCTGGTTGAAAATATTTGAAATTTACTGTTTCTCATGAGATAGCTTTTAAAATGATATCAGGAAGAGAAAAAAATTTCGCACTACTTGGGTGAAGTTTGTCAAAAACTAATCTACATTCTTAAAAAGTGATAAAACAATGAAAATTATAATTATCAGATTTGTTTAACAAAACCAAAGCATGTAACAAATCAATCATTGTCATATCAAAGCAAAAAGAAAAGGTTTGCTCCATATATGCTGGGTAGTACGGGAGATCTCTGCTTCTCTTCAAGGAAATCAGTGCATGACTAAGGAGGTTAATTCCTATGTTTTAATGTAGGAGTGTATAACTGAAAATGTCCGGGGTAGTGGATACAATCAAAATAAGTTTTTTTTTTTTTCACTTTGTATTCGAATATTTATTATGCTTAGCTCCTATGACATTGAACTTTGCCTTTTTATCTACTAAATATTTTGTATTGTTTAAATTTTTTTCTGGTAGATATCAGTGATTGTATAGTAGTGAGTTAACTTTTAAAAAATTTTAACCAGCTGTGAAATCTCCAGTTGTGCACTTTTGCACTAAATTATGCAACTGGAGATACTGTGTTCATATGGTTAAAGCATGTACAAGCAAAAACACCATAAAACAATTTTTTTTAATGTCTCATTTTTATTGGAATGTAAAGATTTTATTTAAATGTTATTTTCTGCAAGTTTTTTCTTCGAATTCATATGCTGATTTTTTTTCCTTACTTGGTGTATACTTCTAATCTGTATCTCTTTTTTTTTTAAAAAGTAATTTATGTTTAAATACTATAATAATTGTCATTTTTAAAACCCATCTAAACTTATTTCTAATCAAAATCATTAAGCTAGATTGAAATAAAATAACGAAAAAAAAAGTGTGGTATAAACTAGAATAAAATAAAAGTTTCAGATTAATCAGCATCATTATCAATTTTATGCAGGCTTAATTCATTTTGACATAATTGATTCCATATGAAATTAAAAATACTGTAATTTCACATGTATAGTTCGCACCATAGTATAGTCCGCAGACCCGATTTCATATTAAAAAAATTTCAAAAATCGTCAGATAGTCCGCATCACCGGATAGTCCGCTGACTATACGTCTGAAATTACGTTATTTTAATACGGAAATATTAATGTATTTTAGAAACAAAGAACTAAGTATAAATAGAAAAAAGTACTTACTTACTAATATACCTTCAGAAATAAAACGCTAAATACAAATAAAAAACAGTGCTTACTAATTAATCATATTTTAATTAATCACACATTCTACAACATTAACGAAAACCTTCAAAGTCAACATTATCGAAGATGAAAGACAAAATACGAAAACAAAATACTGTGCAACGTGCTATCCTTGTGATAAGTGGTAATGAAATGTGAATATGTTAAAACAAAACGAAAATAGTATAAACTAAACAAAAATATTATCAAAAGAAAAATATTATTAAAACAAAAACGTATCAGATTTTAAGATAAAACGATTTTAAAAAAAATAATAAGCTGAGGAAGATGATCGAAATCAGACAGAAATATGAGCAATGCAAAAGCAATAAAAAGCGCTCTCCCAAGCATTTAAAACAAGTTTCTATTTTTAGCAATTCCTCCCCCTATTTTTGTTTCTCAAATCAGGTTGTTTTTTTTTTTTTTAAGTAACTCCGCCTAGGACGGTCTTTCTTTTATCCCCTGTCTAAAATTCTCACACACTCAGCTTTTTCCCCTCTTCACTGACCCTCAGTTGAAAGTTTGAAATTCTTCTGGAACATTTTAATTGTAAGATTATTCAAGGTTATTCCAAGCTCATCAGCACCCTTTATTCATCAAACATTCACGTGTTTTTAACAAGCAGCCGAAGAAGAAGGGGAGTGGAGAGAGGCATTCATGACAAGTGGAAGAGACATATTTCCTGAAAAAAGCGGGGTGGGGGGTGTTTGTTTTACAGTTTACATTATCACTGGCCCCACCCTGATTTCCTTCATTCATTCCTTTCTGATTTATGCTTCTCCACTCCACGCTCATTTCCTACACTCAATAGCTGTTCATATGGCAGAAAGGAAAGAGAGACTTAGTTCTCTTGTGGATAATGGTCTCCAGAAAGTGATTCCAAGAAAGGTCTCGCGCTGTTGTTTATATTTGATCATCGGCAGTTCACGGCATCGTGTTTTTTAAATTTCAACGATTTTAACTGTGAACAACCAGTGTATTATCTGCACTGGTGGATAGTGCGCAGCTTCAAAATTTTGCATTTTAAACACAGATAGTCTGCGGACTATACGCCTTAAATTACGGTACAGTGGGTGATCGGTTAACGAACATAATCCGTTCCAAGACTATGTTCGCTATCCGAATTGTTCGTTAACCGATCGTCGATTCATCATAGACTTCTATGTGAAATCAATTAATTCGTTCTGGAGACCCTAAAAATTAAATTTAAGAAAATGTATAATTTCTTATTAAGTTTTTAAAAAAATAATGCATACATATAGTCTTGCATATTAATCAGTCCTTTTCATTTTTTGCTTATGGGGCGTTAAAGAACATGTCCAATGTCGATTGTTTTTCTCTCTTTTTCAGGATTTTCCGGAAGTAATTAATAGCGTTGTCGTTGTAAAAATGCCCAACCCTACTGACATCAGCTTAGTTTGGGTGCCATTCTAAGACCATTGCTCTGACATCCTCCCACTTTTTCAAAAGATCTTTAACGGTAGATGTCGGCATTGGTATCCTCTTTCGTCTTCCTTTTGTTCAGAAGAAGACACATTTCGCTGTGTTTCTTGGTGTTATTCATTCAAAATTTCTTGGAGTTCTTCTGTCGTCAGTTAATCTTCATGTCCCATTATGAGCTCTTCTATGTCATCCTCGTTCACCTCCAATTCTAGATCTCTAGCGGTTGTCAAAATTTCATCCATAATTTCAGGGGTGTCTCCCTGATCACCTTGAACGAAGGATGGACTCAGCTTCCGCCAAGCAGAAATCAACTGTCGCTGTGTGACTTCTGACCACGCCTTTTGAATGATACGAATAGCTTCAAAAATGTCAAATTTTTCTTTCCAAAACTTTTTTGAAGTCATTGTTGAGGAGAATTGGCTTGCTTCAAAACACTGACGAAACAGCGAGCGAGTGTACAATTCCTTGAAAGCCGCAATAACTTCCTGATCCATTGGCTGAATCAGCGAAGTCGTATTCGGAGATAAAAGCTGAACTGTCAGCCAGGGAAAGTCTGTCAACAAATTATCTTCAAGATCCTTTGGATGTCCTGGTGCATTGTCCAATAGCAGCAGTGCTTTCAACGGCAAGTCATTGGTATCAAGGTAGTCCTTGATGCTCGGGGCACTAACTTCAAATAGCCATTCTTGGAAAAGATACTGCGTGACCCATGCCCTCTGATTCGATCTCCACATTACTGGCAGTTTGTTCTTAATTATGGAATTTTTTTTGAATGCTCTGGGATTCTCAGAGTGGTAAACGAGAAGTGCTTTAAGCTTTATAATAATAATTATTGAATGACCTTTAAATTCATTGTTAATTCAAGCTTCATTTAGTAATTATCAATACTAAGCATGCTTTAAATATTTCTCCTTTCAGTGATCTTATTTTGTATGCAAAATGATAACAAACGTTTAATAGTACTTTTTTTCAGGCCGAGAAGTATTCGTTAGAATTCGTTTTGTTCATTATCCGAATATGTGTTCGTTGTCCGAACACAAAAAATCTTTCTTGAAAGTGTTCGTTATCCGAATTTGTGTTCGTTAACTGAACACAAAAATCTTTCGTGAAAGTGTTCGTTAACCGATTTGTTCGTTAACCGATCTGTTCGTTAACCGATCACCCACTGTAGTTTGAAATTTTAGAAAATTTTTCTATTTGAAATACAAAAATTAACAAAATATTTTTTAATGAGATTCTGTGTACTTATAGCTCTGTTTAAATTTTTTAGTCTTTTTTGGAAATTTTTATTTTTTACAATCTTACAAATAATTTGGCTACTGGAACACCTCATTAATTACATTGTGGATAAGTAGGCTTGTTCTACATAACAGGTAAAATGCTTCGAGGGTTGAATAAAGATAATATTATATGTAATAAAATGAAAAAAAAATTCTGTTGCAATCATTGTATGACAGAGTGCTTTGAGTATTTAGGTTCTCAAATGATAATAAGAGTACATTGCACCATGATTGCAAGTATAATTATTATTACTCATAGCAGGTGAAATATCTCTCTACTTTAGTGTTTCATTAATATTTATTTATGTACTTTCCTCATCTGCCTATCCTAATGCCCGTCTTCATTTTGTAATAATTCCTGGAGCGAACTAATTTCAACCTTATTGATTTGCAAAGCTGAGTTATCCTTAATATGAAACTGGCTGCCATCCAATTGTCATTTTTGGGAAAAATGGACATATACCATTTTTTTCCATGGTCTTCAAATTAGAACTGAAATAACTTTATTAATTTATGGACAAATGTAAGCATAACAAAGGCTAAAAACAATAGAAATTTGTGAATATTAAAGTTATGGTTTGACCTCTAACAGATCTTCTCTTTTACTGCTCATCAGAAAACCTGTTGCTTTTGTGATTCCCATTGTTCCATAAAAACATTGTTTAGCTATTAATCTTCATTTCTTGAATTCTATTTTGGACATTCAACATATCTTCTTCTAAATGTACATCATGATCAAGGCCCTATAAATTATGCGGAAATTTTTTAAAAATTATGCGGCTGGGATGGGTTGATTTTTAAAAATTGTGCGGCAAGGATGTGGTGTCTTCTAAAAATTATGCATGCAGGTTGCGAATGACCCAAAAAACAATTAAAACTGAAAAAAAATCTCTTAAAAAAGTTCAACTTTCTTTCCTGTTTTAATAAAAAAAATTTTTTCAATGAATACAGTAAAGATTTCAACTAAATTACCTTCTTATGCATTGTACATCCATTTTCTACATCAGAACAATTATTAAAGTTTATTAAAATGGAGAGAAGTTAGTCCAGAAGCTGCGTTTTCTTTCAAAAACTGTCTTTGTTTTGTAAAAATTTGGCCGCAGCAGGATACAGCTCTTTCACAATCTACTGAATTAGGAAGCGCTGAGAGCACTTGTCTTGCTTTTTTTGTAAGTTCTGGAAATCTCTCTGAGGACTACCTCTGAATTCCAGAATCTAATTAAGTCCTGGTTTGAACATTCTGTTGCATATTCTTTGTAAGCAGCATACTCGAGTTTTATATCTTGACCACTCATTCCTGGAATATTCTTGAATACATCGTCGTCTTCAATATTGAGGTTGACTATTTGTTCTGGATCAAAAACTCGAGCAGCTTTCATGAAGTTTAATGCAGGTTGTCTAAACTTAGGCCCGTGTTTTTTGAATACGTCTGGTTCTGGAGAGTAGTAAGTATTCAACTTAGCAATAGTTTTGTGAAGCACTTCTTGAAGAAATACGTTGCGTGAATCTTTTCGTGAGTATGATGCCTGAGAATTACATCGAAGTTTAGACCGCAGATCAAAAATCTTATTGTAAGCTTTGTGAATAGATACACCTCATGTTTCAAAAAAGAGAAGAGTATCCATTAATATCTGAGCGTGTTCTGCAATGAACTGAAAGTCTTTGCTAACGTACTTGCTTTCCACCAAAACTTTGCACTGATTGAGACAAGCAGTGTCAGGAGTAAGGTTTATTTCACTGCTAAAAAATTCTATGTAAACATTACAATATTCAGCATGATATTGCACTGATTTAAACCAGGAATTCCACCCGTGTCTTTATTGGTACTGGACAAAGTTTAGCTTTCTTATTGTCATCTGTTAAAAACTTTAAATAGCGGCGCTTTCTTGCAGGACAATGCTGGAACAATTTCTTAAAGTGTCCTGTGAATTTGCCCACCTCTGAAAAATGTTCACGCCACTGATCAGACGCTAAATTAAGAATGTGAGCATTGCATGTCATGTGCACTGAATTAGGCAGTAGAGTATGCAACACTTCCTTGTAAGCCCAAGTCATGTAAGCTGCATTATCTGTTAAGATTGCTGAAACCTTGTTGAAATCAATCTCCATATTTGTCAAGCACTGCACTACGGCTTGAGAAACTGTAGTCGATTGTACAGCTTCATGATAATGCTATCTAGAAGATAAGGATGCATCATTGCAGTATCTGTAAATTACGGGACAGATAAAATATGTAAAACATAATTGTCTTTATCATCGCTGCCTTCATCGAAGCTGATGCAGAGTGAATCAGTAGTACGAAGAATTTCTTTCAATTCATTCTTCTTTACTTCAAATACTTTTGGTAAATAATTTTGGCGAAGAGAATTAGCACTAGGTAAAGCACCTGCACCCGAAATATTTTTCGTTAGAAATTCTCTCATTTTGGGGTGATCCAGTTTTTCAATCGGAATATTAGCACTCGTAAATGCGTCAACAATTTCAAAGTTTAAAAGATTGCCCATTTCAGCACATTCGGTTTTTCTCTTGAACATTGATGACACGATTGCTTGTTTTTTTTCTGCATTTCGCTGTCCTCTTGTTCATTTTTTCTTTTATTTGTTATGTGACGATTACTATCCAAATGCTTATCGACAACACACTTTCTTGTGTGATCCACTGCAATATTACACATGGTACAGAACATTATTCCATTAGAAGCGTGAAAAATACTCTGATATTGCTTACATCTATCCTGTGCAGAAATATAGATGGCATTTTTTAAAATTTTAGATAGAGACATGTTTACAGTGACTATTTGTGTGGAAATGAGTTAAACTAATTTCAAATCAATAAATGAAAAGACTCACATGCACCGAGCAGATACTCCAAGAATGAATAAAGCGGACTGCATGGCCCTCAAGCAATATCTTGTGGAGTTCCAGGAACTGCAAAGAAAAGAGGTGGGACTGGAGTTTGGGAGGGGAGTCATTCTTCCCCAACTTTCTAGCTCTGTGGTCTATACCATAGCGGTGACCTCTATGGTCTATACACCGCAAAAGCTGTTCAGCCAGCTTCCTATTGAAGATGATGGCGACTGATAAGAAGCTATGTGATGGGGGGAGGGGGAGATTCTTGGAAAGATCTGACCACCTGACCAAAAAGATTCTTGGAATTGAAAAACAAGATATATTTCAATTGAAAAAAAAAATTAAAGAGAAATTTATCTGGTAAACGAATACATTTTGCTGAAAAATAAAAATTATACAGATTTGCTACGATTATGCGGAAAATTTTAAATTATGCGGAAAATTTTAAATTATGCGGATAATTGTGAATTATGCGGGTTTCCGCATCTTCGCATAATTTATAGGGCCCTAATCATGATGAATAATTTTTGACCAAAATTTAATAGATTTTCAATAAAATTTTTTCCTCTTAACTTTTACTTCCCTTTTTGAAGCTTTTTTTTGTCTACTAGAGCAGCAGTTCCCAATTTTTTTCGACTATGGAACCCTAAATAATCAATCTTCTTTCAGTGGAGCTTTGATTCTACATATTGTGAACATATTAACTAATGAAATATTACTTTAGTTTGAAAATATTTATTAAGAAGAATGAGATTTTTAAAATCATTTTATCATTAATAATCTTAAATTAGGTTTTATGTCCAACAGTTGAATTTGCAGTCCATAAACTAGATTAGATACATCTAGTCTAGTTTAGGAATTTGTTTCTTGGGCACATACTTAAGCGGAAAATGAATAAAACTCGCCAAACTGTGGTTTTTGTTGAAACGAAACCTAAAAGGAACTGCTATAAACATTTTAAGTAATTATTAACAAAACTTATTTCTTTAATAATGAATTATTTATTTGAAAAATGCGATAGAAAATACTAATACAAATGCATGTCCTTTTCTTAATTTATTTACTATATTGCTATTAAAAAATTGCTCTTAATTTTTCATTGCCATTTTACTTACGTGTAGACAACTGAAGTGGTAAATAAGTTTTTTTTAATGGATCTAAGTATAATAATATAGTTCAACAATGTTAAAAAACTGTTTAAATAAAAGTCCTAAATCTTGGAACCCTTTTTACTCTTTCACAGAACCCTTGAGTTCTGCAGAACTTTATTTGGAAGCTGCTGTATTAGAGAATTAAGTTTGGTGATGAAAAGAGTTCTTGCAATTATCCAATAATTCTAGCAATTTCTCAATAATCATGAAAAGGGATTTGAAAGATCTAGATTTAGAGGATAACTTGTTTACCTAATTAATAATCAAAGAAAAGAGTGTATTGCAAATAACTTAAAATTAGGACACTGAAAATACAGTACAGATCTGGTATCCAGAAGACAGGGGAAAATTTGGCTCGCTTTCATGCATTTTTGAATTAGAATTATAGCATCATCAGACGCTGAGTATATGGAAAAAAAGAGATCCTTTTCTTCCCGTACATAAAAGGAAAACTTCAATATTTTCTTCTTAACTTTGAAAAGGGTGGGTAGTGTTTTTAAAAAGTGCTTCAAGGTGATTAGTTTCAATTTTCGTTTTTTAAAAGCCCTTAAAG
This sequence comes from Parasteatoda tepidariorum, assembly GCF_982258835.1. Taxonomy (NCBI): domain Eukaryota; kingdom Metazoa; phylum Arthropoda; class Arachnida; order Araneae; family Theridiidae; genus Parasteatoda; species Parasteatoda tepidariorum. The sequence continues at coordinate 77,264,242 of NC_141765.1, forward strand.
GTGCTTTTTTCATTGGGTGTTTTTTAAAAAGTGCTTAATTTTACTTTTGCAAAATGAGATTTTTTTTTTTTACCATGTCGATTTTTGCCACATATTATGCAACAGCATGCTTTTCACATTGTTCTATCCAACATTTTCACAATTCATTCTACCACAATCCATTTTGGCATATCGTTGGTCCATAGTGTATCAAAGCATAAATCATTTTACACGTTTGATGAAATACTTGCAAGTCCGCATGTGCATCTACTGAGCTGGGTTTGGTGAGATTCTTGCACTTTAATGTGCAACTCTGCCGGATTTTGCAAGATATTCTCAATTTCAGGCTTCATTATCCACCCTCTGATATCGAACCAAAATATCTCTTGATCATTATATAATGGCTAATATTATCAAGAAAAGAGTTCTTTGTCAGAAACTAGTTATTTTATCATGATCATGTAAAGTCTTAGAAAATTATTTTGCATTTTGTTAATGTATATAGTGCTTAAAAATATTTTTTAGTGCTTCAAAAATACTTAAAAGGTGCTTATTTTTAGTTGAAAGAATTGACTACGCACCCTGCTTAAATTCCCTGACATCACCTAAAGTCGATAATATACATAATGGCCAACTGAATGCCGAAAAACAATGCTCTCTGCCTGGTAAAAACTAATCTCTCTGTAGAAACTAGATGCCTGAAAGTCAAATGCAGTGATACAAAGAATTTCAATAATTCATTATGCAGGGAAAATGCGCCTGCACAAAGTTACAAAAGAAATTTTTAAATCAGTCTCTGCCCGGTTATTTCTGAAAATGAAATCAGCTTCTAGTAAGTGAAAGAAAAAAACAGACTCAGATGAAAAAAAAAGTTTTCATTTTTTGCTTCGATTTCCTAGGAGGAAAAACTTTACATATGCATATTTAGCAAACAGAAGGTAGTAAGAAAATTATAAGGAAAATACTTTGTTATGCCTTACTGCAGAGATGATTGTGCTCCTGAAAAAATCTGAATTTCCGGATTTTTCGCTAACCGTGATCTGGAAGTTTCCGGAAATCATTGATCCCATTTATGTATAAAAATTCTTGTATATTTTATTTAAAAATATTAGAACTAAAATTTATGCGTACTTGGCATCTCTTTCATTTGCAAAAATTTTTTCTGGTAGAATAGTAAATGTGATTAGAGATAAAAGTAAACTTATAAATAATTATTCATTAAAATTTTTCTGCATATAATTTATTTAAAATTTCATGTTTTGGAAATATCAATGATTTTAATTTTTAAAGACATAAATTTTTTGAAATGCATCCTTAATGATTTTACCCAAGAAATTTTGAGGATTTTTATGTTGGGCTCGCAATTACTTCTGTTACTGTATAAGAAAATAAATTAAAACAAGTTAAGTGAAGATACAAATCTTTAATTGAAATACTAAAATGGCAAAAATGAGTTTTTTTTAAAAATTTTGTATTAAAATAGGAATAATTAGCCATCTAGAAAACTGAATATATATGAACATAAGTTAATAAGATAAATCTATATTTGTTACTAAAATGAACTTGTATATTTGCTCATTGAAGCTTGTGTGTGTTATTATTGTGTTCTTTAAACTAAATATGCAAATATTTAGTACTATAGTTTTAATGACCGAATTTGTAGTTCATACATTGGTCAACAGATGGATGCACTTGTGCTGTCTGCTAGGATTTTGGTTTTAAGGAATACATTTGTTGTTTTTCTTCAATTTTTTTTGTATTTATTTTAACAATAGCTGATAGAATACTATTAGAAAATCAGTTGTAATAATTAAAAAAAAAATATTCATTGTAAATAAATATCTCAAAATAATAATACTCTTTTCCCACTTAAATCAGAGTTTTTAAATTTAGCAAATTATAATATCAAATGCAAAAAGTCTCCATTATTTAACTTTTTATAATTTATTATTTACCTGCTGAAAATAACAGGTTTAATTTGTAAACATAAATATATTATGATTTTTTTTTGTTTCATAAAATGAGTACATAACTTTTATTTCATTATTTGTGAATAGAAAGTGAAAAAGAAATCTTATTATGAAAATACTGGTTATGATAAACTTTTATATTCTTTTGTATACTGAAAAAATAAGCCTTGTTTTAAGAGACATATAATACTTGATATAAATTAAAAAAATAGTAAAAAAATAAGTAATTTTTTTAATTATTATTCAAAGTTTGAAAAAAGGAACCACTTTTTTTTAAACTTTTTTGAAAAGAAAACGTTTTCCTACGAATTCACAAAATATATGCATATCTTGTTTACAGACTAATTTTGTGTTTGTTTATTTCTTATTGAGATAGTTTATTTTTTAAAAGATCTGCACCATTATAAAAAATAGCATATTTGTTATAAGCAATAAAATATTTGTTCTTTTTCTCTTCATATTTTTCATCTAAGTACTTCTGACACTCTAGGGTAAGGTTTTGAGATTATTATTATTTTTTTTTTACTATGTGGGGTGCTAATTGCATTTTTATGCCTAGCAAAGGCATTCATCTTTAAGAAACTACGCCTAAAGGAAGAGCATCAATGTCATTAACTTTTAATATGACCAGTGTATCATCAACCCTGGTTTTGTTGATTTGAGACCACATTACAGTAATGTTTTGAAAATTTTACGCTAAAGGCTTGTAATTCTTAGAGGCTTTATCTTCAAAGTAATTCAAACAGATTATATTTTAATTATCTTTTAAGGAACTGACTGAAGTTATCACATTTGCATTATTAACAAAAAAAATCGAATAAGCTGTTATGATTTATCTTGAAATATTTCTGCTGAACATCAGAGACTGTAGATGAATAATCCAAGAAAATGTTGAGTTGCCAAGGAATGTGCTTGATGTAAAAATCATATTCACTTAAATCTGAAAGTCAACAAATTAGGATATCAGCAGATAATTTTAAATTTAAAAGAAGAAATATTAAATGTGATAAGAGAAGAAATATTAAATGTGATAAAAAAATTTAATGTGTGGATTTGAAAACTTTATAATGAAATTAAGCCCTTATACGAACTCTTTGGATAACACAAGCCCTTTTAAAAGGACCTTTTACAAAAAACAAACTTAAAAAAAAAGAAAACATCAGAAAATTTCAAACTACTTAAACAATATTTTTACAAAATCATGTTTTTCATTATATTATATTTAGAAGACAAATGTTTGGAAGAGACTAAATTTTTGAAAGGACCAAAAACTAATAAAAATTTAATCATTGTAAGTGACAGCAAAAAATGCATAGACAAGAATTTCATTCCAATCTCACCAAAGATGAAAAAGAGGAACAATATTTATTGCAAATGATTACCATGAGTAGAAAACTATGCAAAACATTTTCTCTTTTAAAACCTTTACCAATATTTGCCTGTTATATATTTCTGTCTTTAAAGTTAATAAGAATTATATTTTCTCAGATTACTATGTTTGTTATTTTTATCATAGTTTCTTGTTCAATGTTGTGTATCACTGATGAAGTTTTTAGAAATTAATAAATTATTATGACTATATACATTATTTTTTTTATTTTTTGCAATGCATACCATCCAACTGCTACGGAATTTCCGTAGTTTCAGAAATCTTCTTTTCAGACGGTAGCAAAATTAATGTCTTAATATTTAAAAAAAATTAATTTTAGCGTAACTTGTCCACTATTACTTATAAAAGTGCAGGCCATATGGCTAGATTCTTAAGTTCTGATAAAAGTTTTATGAGAGATCCATTTGCTTTAAAAATTTCTACTTTGGTTCGCTACCACTAGAAAGAATTATTTTCAAAATCCTCATAAGTTGGAGGGTATGGCAATGTAGCATTTTTATACTTAATATTTTAAAACTTATCTTGTTTAAAAAAATATATATTTTTGCTTCTTGCTTGAAACATTTGACTTAAATTGACTATTGTGTGCAAAATCTCTTACTCCTTAACACGTTGACTGCTGCACGCGTTTACAGTGCAATCTCCTTCAGGCCACTAGTACCACTGTACAAAGCGTATTCTGCTAAGTACTCCCACTGATATTTTAATAATGTGAGTCTAGGCTGGGATAGCCTGTTTGATAGTGCACTGGGTCCATGCTGAAGAGATTGTGGATTCGATCCCCGCCAGCCGAAGACTCCCCGTATAGTAAATGGTGACTGATGCTCGTGAAATCAGTTGGGTCTCAAAGTCCTCCATATTCCCATAACAAATCAATACCTCTGAAGGTACTGATCCAGGAGTTCCCTTGTCTTCTGGATTGGGATCAAAATTACAAGGATGCAGAGTTGAACATTGTTAGTCGTAAACCCAGAAATAGGTCAACTATTCAACGATGGTTATAAAATTAAATTAAATAATGTGAGTCTCTGGAGGTCACAAGAATAATATCTCAATATATGTTTGTTTCCATGGTATCATTTCTGTTCATTTGTGTCCATTGCTTCCCATCTTGTCACTTTACACGATCAGTTTGAATCAGCTGAGTAAAGAGGAGTATAACTTAAAATCTTTACCCTAACTCCTTGAAATTTCGAACAGAAACATGGAAAATTTCTCTTCGTGAGTCAAATGGCAGTGAACAAGAAAGCTTTTACGAGGCTCACAACAATTTTCTTAATAAATCATTTTTGTCTTACTTTTATAACAATTCAATAGTTTTGTTACCTCCTGTGAAATATCTTTACAAATACATATGAATATCCTTCGCAAGTAGTCAAATAAGCATCATGCCAATATGGATGACACAAACAATCAGAAACTTTGCTGTTATTCGAATATGGGTGACACGACAGTCAACGTGTTAAATAATGTATTTTTTTTGGGTGAGATTAGAAAAAAATCATTTTAATTCTTTGGTCTGTTCTTTAAAAACTTTTTCAGTTATAAGAGTTAGTCATTATCTATGAATTGAGCCCAGTTTAGCATTTCTACAGCAATAGACTGAGATTTTATTGTGAAAAATATATGGCATTTTTTAACCTTTGATGTTCAAGGGTCAGGTCTTACTAATTCTTTTTTTCCTCTTTCTTTTCTTTCTTACTTTTTTTTTAGTTGAATCTATTAGAAATAAGTTTTATGTCCAATCACACTTTTTAAGAGGTGAATTTAAAGAAGTTTGTACTTTTGTTTCTAACGACCATTCTATTAAATATACTGAAAAAGATATACCATCCAACTACTGTGAAATTGCTGTAGTTTAAAAAATATTATTAGTTGTAGCAAAGATAATGAATTAATTCTTCAATAAATTAGAATTCAAAGAAGTCCACCATTACTTGTGAATAATTTAAGTCAATTCTATATGAGAAGTGCCACCTTTGGAGATACTCAGAATTCTGCTTTTTTCTCCTGATCTTCATCATAAGACTTAATATAGTCTAAAATTACAAAATTTTCCTATGTTTAACTAGGGGACTATCCACTCCAAAAAATTTACAAAAAGAAAAAAACTGTTTATTATTTTTTTTACCCGATTAATTGTATGAAAATTTAATGAATTTTTGAAACATATTCTAAAGAAAAAAAAGCTTGGTTCATTTACCTGTTCCATCATGACTGAATTGAAAGCCATGTATATGCTTACTACAATTAGAATATGAAATCTAATCTTGAATGCTTTAGATTAGTTGTTTCAAAATTTTGAATTTATCTCTTTCTGCAGTTTATTTTAAATATTTTAAATTGAATACTTGAAAATTTTTTGAATTGGCGAATTAGCGGGTCATTTACAAATTATTATTTTTTGAATGTTCAGTTGTATTCAATATGCATGAAACACTTTAATATGAAGTACAGATTGAAAAAATTATTAAACTGAATTTCAATTTTAAACAGAATGTTAAATTTTCTGATTAGCTTTTAGTAAGAAATGATTTAAATTGAGAGTTCAATTAGTAATGATCTTTTAAAACAACTAAGAAAAGAGTCTAGAAACTCAAAGTAAAATATATGTATATTTTTAAGTTAATTTTTATTCTAATTTAACTTGTAATTAATATTGTTTAATTTGTAATTTGATTTAACATGTTGCTGGAAATTTATATTACTATGCAAAATTCAGTTTTTTCCTCTGTTCTAAATTGTTGTAGAATGTTTGCCATGTAAACAAATAGTTTTGCTCTTAGGTTCTGATAAAAGTTTCATAAAAATTCTGTTTGTTTTATAAGTCTCTGCTTAATTTTACTACTCCTAGTAAAAAAATATTTTCCAAAAATCTCTAATGTTGGAAGGTGTGCAAAGAGTACACACTGATTATTTTGCCAGATTCTTGAAAGAATAAAGCTTTCAGAATTGTCCTTCTTTCACACCTTGTTTTTTTTTATCCTAATTTCATGTTAATAGATTCTATTGGAAAAACTTATAACTGGAAAAGCTTTATAATTTCTTATGATAATGTATGTACACACACAGTACAAAGGTCCAATATCTGTACCTGTTTTTTCTCTCACTTATGACTCATTAGAAAAAAGTATGCAGGGAGGAGAATTGTCTGCTTTCCCACTTTTTTATGATTTTTACCAGATTTCCTCTTTAATATTAAAAAAATGAATATAATTGAAACAAAATTCAGTATTTCACTACAGCACAAAAAAAATCAAAATTTTTTTTTATCGTGTATCACATAAAAAAGATTATTCCCACCAAAAATCCCGCACTTAATTTGTAGATTTCAGATGAAATTATTTGGACAAAAAACAGGTCATTAAGTTATTATTCAAAAGCAAAATTTGGAATTAGCATATTGTAATAATGCAGGGTTGCCACAGGCAACTAAAATGCAACTATTTGCAACTATTTTTGGCATGAGGCGACTATGGCAACTTTTTTCGCCTGAAAAGGCTAAAAAAGCAACTATTTTCAGGAAAGGGAGACTATTGGGAGACTTTTCTGAACTCCTAACGCTGATTTTTTTAAAGCATAAATTGGGTGGAAAATCTGCACCCCACAAGATAGTTTCTAAACAGACTGAACTTTTTTTTCCTTATAATAATTTTTTTTTCTTATAATTTTGTATTGCAAATTTGAGTCTTCACTTTTTAATTCGATCAATCAGCGCAGACTCCATTGTAAGTCTATTTCATTTCTCAATCGCCTTTTTAATGATTATTGCTACAAAATTCTGCATGATTTTTTTAAAAAAAAATCAATTTTTAATACGATATTATGATGGACGAATTTCACTTTTCATATATATATATATATATATATATATAAATAAACATTTGCGTTTATATAAAAATTATATTTGCCACTAACTTGACTGAATGGATCATGGTATATGACAGTCATATTTTTGATGAATTTTTGTTCTTATTTAGGCAACTATTTTCCTTGTTTTTGGCTACTATTTTCATGGTTTAGGCTACTAAAAGCAACTATTTTGTTAATTTTTTTTGTGTCAACCCTGAATAATGTTATATTAAAAATGAAATTGAAATTTTAAAACTATGAAGAAATACCAAACTGTTGAAAAAGCTATCGACAAAACTCTGCGAACAAAAAAATCAATCCAATACATGTAAAAGTAATTCTAGAAATACACGATTCAAAATTTCCTATGATGATAATGTAGCCTTAAAAAGCTATGAAAATCACTAGTGATCGTAAATCCATGTGGAATTGCCAGGGAATCGTCAATAATTGAATGAAAAATGCACAACTCGAAGTTTGATGAAGAAAAATCTTCTTTTTAGTATTACCTACATTAAGAGTTCAAAAACTAAGTGAAAATCCATTTTAATATGTACCAAAAAGGAAAACACGTATTCATCGTGGAATTGTCGCTAATTGTGTGTATTGAAAAATTATTAAATGAAATGGGTGATTCAGAATTTGTGGTATGTTAACATGGCATTTTAAAATATCAAGATTTTGAAAACCAAACAGAAATCTAACAAAAGCTACAAAAATATCGCAACCACGCAAACCATTCGAATTTAAATATTGCTGATTGAAATTAGGGTTAATTATTGTCTATTCGGTAATTTTTTTTTGAATAAGAATGTTTTAATGTTTGTTTACCTTAAAGATCTATTATCCAGAAAAATCTATTTTCCGGCCTTGGCAAAGTCCCGGCGATTCTGGATATTAAAATTTCCACTGTATATATATCACTGAAGTTCATCCTCCAAAATAACCAAGGACTTCCTAAACTATTTTCAGTCATCTACCTTTATTCGAAAACTTGCAATTCAATTCTAAGCTAGATGTTTTGTTACTATTAATGTAGCCCTTAGAATATTTGTCATATCATATATTACTGAAATTCACCTAGTTGCAAATTGGGTGTCTACGTGAGTTAATATGTTGATAAAGACTTATAGAAAATTATGTATTTTTGAACTTTGTCATTTCAGTGGCTGCCACTAATAAAATCACTGAATTATAAAATCAGCTGTTTTTTAAAAATCAAATCAGCAAGAATAATAGAATTATTACAATATCAAATAATGTTAAAACTATATTTACATTAAAATTATTATCCTATCTCAGTTTTATAAAATCTAACTTTTGGAGGACTCAAGGTTTAATCCTTTGTGTTTGGGGTTCTTTCAACAGTTAAAAAAAAAATAATAATGATACAACTAATAAAAATTTGCAAGACAAAACTTATTTTTTGCGCATTTATCATACAATACCTGGATACCACTTCCTTTGAATAAAGTGGTTGTTAAACACTAAGGTGTAAAAATTTTAAGTTTTAAAGAGGTAGAAGATATAAAAGTGATAGTGCTACCTGACTAGATTCTTTGAGTGCAAAGTGTTAAAAAAAGGGTAGGGAATTGATTTTTCTTTATTGAATAATTTGAATTGCCTTTCGAGTCACATATTCTGAAAGGTGTTTAGAATATGGATATCAAATTTGAGTCTGCCACTTGCAAATAAAAGAAACATAGCTACCGATGTGGATTTGCACTTCTTAGAGAAAGGTCAGATTTAAAAAGACTAAAACCTATAGGGAAAAGTAAAAGAATGCAAATAAAAACTGTTTATGAATATAAGGAAGTTACTGAATATAAATTTAGTAAATTTCCTTTATTGATCTTTTTTGGTGTATTTCAATGACAATGATCATTAAAAAATTATTTTCTCTTACAGTTAAGAAATAGCTGTAGCTGTTTTGAAAAGGAAATTCAAATGCGAGTAAACAAAATAATAGATAGAATGCTTTACCCATTCAATTAAATGAACAAAATAACTAAAGGTTATCTATTCTGCTAGTTATTTCATCAAATAATAAAAGTGGGATCAGAATATTGATCAACAATTTTAAACTAATTTGGACTTGTGAGCTCACATTATAGTATAATTCAGCTATGTATAAATGTAAAAGGTACCTTCATTTTGAGTTAAATTTGTTACCCATGAACATGCGTCAAAGATAAGCTAAGAATGTATTTAAATTTACTCTTCAAACTTAAGGTAATATGGAAAGTTGCATAAATTCTTATAAGCTTTTAGATGATATTGGATCTTTATTTTCAAATTCTGCAAACATTATGCCAATGCTTTAAATCCTTTCTGTAAATTGAAAAATGTAGCTCATCTTTAATCAAAATGTCAAATATACATTAAAACAATGAAAAGAAAATATAATTATTAATTAAGCTTAATATGTATGGTATTTAAGTTTAATATGTATGGTTATAAATCAGCTGCTTTATGAAATCAAAAGTCCTCAGAATGTGATTTTAATAAACAGTGGTCACTATCATATACCAAAAGTTTTAACATTCATAATTTAAATTTATTCAGCTGTCTTTCTTTAACCCTCCTTTGCTTTGGATGAAACATTTGAATTTATTTCAAAGCATATGACTGTTGCATTGAAGGTTGGCATATAACAATCTTTTGCACAACCTGCAAGTTTTTTGTGAGAGGCAGATTAGAAATTCGTATGTGAATGATATTGTCAAAGAAGGAAATTAATTTTTGCATAACATTTCAATCAAATCTAACATTTCAAGCATTGAAGATTAACCATCGTATGCATCTTTGTCATCTACTATTTTCTCAACTTACATGGTTGAACTGTGTCACGTTAAAGTTATTTAAAACATTTTATTGAGAATCACTCTTTAAAAAAATTCTTTTTCCCTGTTCTTTTGTGGTGGGCAAAGTTTTCCTGCCCCCTCACCTATTATTCTTTAGGCTTTAAAGTTTAAACTTTGATTTATTATTTTCTCACTGTGAAGAGCTTAAGTTTTATGCTGTATAACCTATAATGTACTGTATATTTCTGAATATAAGCCCATCTGTTTATAAGCCAAAGAGTGTGCTTTTTATTTGAGAAAGCACACAAAAATTCAAAACTTGTATTTTAGTCGACATTTAAAAAAAAGATGCTCTCTTGTAAATAAAATTGTACCCTCTCTCCTGTAGCAATGATAGGTCTAGTAAATATTTCACTGTGAGTAAAAGAAGCATGGTCTTACCAAATTCCTAATTAGAAGATTAAAAAATAGCAGTATTCCTTTCAAATTGTTCTTTTTATGTGTTTTTTTCCTTCAATTTCATTCCTCATTTCATATTTAGACATTCCTTTTTAAATTTATATGTATTTTTATGTTTTGTATGTGCCTTTCATGATATTTTTACTGTGATTATATTTACTAATGCTCAACAAAAGGAAAAGTATTTCTGTATGCAATGTCCTCCTGGAATTTTTGATCTAATCATAGATCCAATTATAAGTCTACCCACCACTTTAGTTTTCAAACATTTTCCAAAAGTTCTTGGCTTACATTCAAAAATATATAGGAAGTATCCTATCTTTTTGTTTTGGGCTATTTAGTTATTAATTATTCAATTTTTTATGAATTTGCCTTAATGCTTATGATTTTGTAATTTCTTGCTTGGGAGTTTTCTACTTGCCATTATTATAGCTACTTGTATTGGTGCAAAAATTAATTTTTTAAGTAATTTATTATTTAATAATGATATAAGATTTTTCTAAATTATATATTTATTTTACATTACAAAATCTGAAACTTTAAGTGAATTACCATTAATTGTTCTTGAACTATAAAATATAAAACTGGTACTTTTTGGAACCTTTTTTCCAATTTTGTTCAAGTTTTATACATTGTTATTTGATACATATAGTACATAATTCAAAATGCGGTAAAAATTTGCATACATAACATTTTTAAAATTATTTATTCATTATCAAATGAAATAATACAACATAATATATATATAATTATAAATATGAATTTTTTGCAGTTAACCAAGTGTTAGATGATAATGCATGGTTTATTGGTTATTCCATTTCGTGCCCAAGAATCTTTGAATTAAAAAGTTATATAATTTTGTGTAATTTTTTTTTCCTCCAGTTCTCTTAAATAGTTCAAGTTATGGCAAAGGCAAAATATACCGAAAGTGAAATTAACATAAGGGTCCTAAACTTATTACTGCTTTCCTGATTAAACTATTGGGGTTACCAAATTGTCTCCTCCTCTTTATTTTGAGTGTCTAAAATCCTTTTTGAAAAAGTACATGCTTGTATTTGATAACACAGATTATAGGTCTACTCTTTGAGCATCTTTATTCATAAGAATCTAAACATTATAGTTACTTTAGTGTTCCATTTTTTTATTTCTCACACTCTACATTAAATCAACTGTAAGGAACTATAGTGTGTCTATCACTGCAAAATTCTAATTCACTAGTATGTAAGACATGTTAACTGAATTCCATGTTGGGGGTACCTTTTCATAGATGAATTTTGACATCGTTGATAGCTACTATCCTCATATTGGTGACCTTCGGATGTGATGTGGACATGCCTGCCTTGTCAGAAACTCTTACTTCGATTTGAACAGGCCTACTTCTATGGATGGTCCACATTGAGCAGTTGACATGCTATTTGTGACTGCGACATTATCCACCTCCTCGCACTGTTGCTATTCGGTATCGATCACACACAGCATACAACGTATTCACTCAGCTTCTAAAGGCAACGCAGGAGCGACCACAACCGTGAACTTAATACAGCTCACGATCACCACTAAAAAAAGTATGATGATCTTAATACAGCTCTCCTGGCTTCTCACAAAACAGCAATGAATCAACTAGTGGTATCCGTTCATCAAATTCTATCAGCTATAATTCTGGTGGTGGAATACTGTAGTGTGTCAACCACTACAAAATTCCAATTCACTAGTATATAAGACATGTTAACTAGATTCTATCTCAACCGGAACTAACCTTACTTTTTTATTATTTCAAGTTTTATGTTTTGAATTTAACTTTTTGTTTATATCAAAATGATGTTATATGAAAGATAAAAGTATTGATTGGAAAAGAAATAAATGATCGTTCAAAAGTTTTCTAAAGGAAATATGCTGTTGTTGCAGTAGGCATAAGCAAAGAATTGTAGATTTTCAAATTTTAATATTTATTTATATTTAAAATCTGTATCTTATTCATAGAATTTAAAAATTATTTTTAATTCTTTTAGTGTATTCTAAAGGCTTTATTTTTTATTCTAGATCCTCATGAAAGTGAAAAAATAACAGCTGATGGTGTAATGAAATTTCTTGAGGATCTTAACCTTTCTCCTGATAGTAGACTTGTTTTAATAACAGCATGGAAATTTAAAGCGGCCACTCAATGTGAGTTTACTAAAGAAGAATTTATATGTGGTATGAATGAACTAGGGTAAGAAGTTTTGAAATAATATTTTTAACTATTTATTGTTTTAATTGCAGGAATAATAAAACGGGACTCATGAATGCCTAAGCGCAGTTACATGTTTTTGAACATGTTTATTTTCTATTTTTCCACCTAGCTTTGCCCTGATTCAACTTCGTCATTTAGCTTTGAGTTCTCTGTGCAAAAATAATTTTCATTGTAAGTATAGTTCGTTGACCAGGAGTTGACCACCTCATCGGAGGAAGAGTTAATTTCAGCTTGGAAGTAAGAGGAGAAAGGTCTCCGCGCTTAAAATTGAGACAACCCTTAATGCACGCCAAACGCAAACAGTGAATTCTTTTTCAGTCACTTACTTCGCTTTATCTTCTGCTATTATACCTTTCGTTACTCTAGATAATTAAATATATTTTAAATTTAAAAACTGCTGTTTTCCTATCAAAATGTTTCAAAAAGGACAAACTATTCACTCAAAAGAGAGAAATATCATCAAATTTATGAAATATTTAATGTAAAAAAATGCTCTTAAAGATTTTTAAATAAACATTTTTGCCGTATGATCGCCAAATAGTAACCTTGTTTAAGATTGTTCGCATCCTTCTCCCAAAAATAGCAAAATAGTATCGTCGGATACCACATGAGGAAGGCGGAGCCAAGTGCCAACTTCTGGTGAACGAACTATAGCTTGCGAACCAGAAATCCTGTGCCTTTGAAAAGACCTTCAGTATGAGTTTGTTGATTTTTAATGATCCTTAAAATTATGTATGTATTATTAAATATTAAAAAAAAATCAGTTAAGTTTTCTTTACTTTATAAAAAATAATCTTGAAATATCTTTCTTATTCTGATATTGAGATTTAATGTAAATAAACTACTTGTGATTTTTCGAAAAATGTGCTCTTGCAATTCTTTAAATATAGGGGACTGGACATCATGCTCAGCCTCTCCTCTGGATTTCTGACCATATTGGTTGGACCCTAGACGACTGGAAAACTGTTTCTTGGCCAGATGAGTCACAATTTCAGCTGTGAGAGCTTATGGAAGAGGGTGGGGCAGATGAAGCCATGAACCCTAGAGTTGTCACTGTGCAATCTGGTGGTTGCCCTATAATAGGCTGGTTTTTCATGGCATGAACTGGTTCCTGAGGTCCAATTGCACCATTAGGTTTAGCTACTTAGAGCATTTGCAGTCATTCATGGATTTCATGTACCCAAACAACGAAGTAATTTTTATGGATGACAATGGGCCGTGTCACCAGGCCTTAATTGTTCATGACTGGTTTGACGAACATTTTTGGCAATTCCAGTGAGTAATTTGGCTGCCTAGATCGCCCGACATGAATCCTATTGAATATCATCATAGTTGGCCTGATAGCCCAATATGGGCCAATGCCTTCCTCCGAAGATTTCTCTGTATTGACTACCGATTTATCTATGATCTCCAATTCTTTTCATTAATTGCAAGAAAACCTGACTCCACACAGTCAGCCCATCTTAACCACGGCCTTCCCCACTTTCTTGTTCCAGTGGGTCTATTGAAAACTTATGGGATCTAATCTAGAGGTCAGTTGGTGCATAAAATCTTGCACTCGCAACATTTTTGCAACTTGTTGAGTCCATGCCACATTGAGTTGCTGCACTTCTTAGATGCAGGAAGTCTTACACAATATTAAGAGGTATTCTGTGACTTAAGTCAACTCAGTGAATATTTTGATGCATTCAGTTAATAAAAATGCTTTTGTTAATGAACATTTTTTCTCTAGATTATATCAAATAATTTATTTTTGATAAATGATGAAATATTCCTTTTGAATTATGTTACATTACAATAATAGTAAATTTTGAATTTCAGATGTGATTCTATAGAAAAATTGAAGCATAAACTGCCATCTCTTGAAAATGAGCTAAAAGATGCTGTGAAATTTAAGGACTTTTATAATTTTACTTTTAATTATGCAAAAAATCCTGGTCAAAAAGGTTTAGGTAAGTTTATAAAACAGCAGTACTTTGAAATTAATTATATGAAAGACTAGTGTTGTTTGGTAGCTGTTTTTCTTAATTATCAGATATTAACATTTTTAATAACCTATGAATAAACTACAAATCCCCAAAAAATATAAGTCTAAATGTGCTTATTGTCCTTTTGAGAGTATCTTTCTTTTTTTGAAAAATAAAGTGGTAGCACAAAGGTTTCATTATCAACATTTGTTTTGGAGATATAAGATAGTTCTATGTACCATAACATAGTAGTAATAGAAATATTTGAGCTTGAATTTGAAGTCAAAACACAGTGATTTTTTAAAAGAACAGAAAAAATATATACTTGATGTATGCAAATATGTTCTACCACTTTTTTTTGCATAATTCTGTATGATATGTCGACCACTATGTGTGGTAATACATTAATAAGTTATGATACACATAAATCCTGCTTTGATCTACCAAAAAGTCATGAGCCATAACGTAATAAATTTATGAAGTTTAAATATGTCTATTTTTATGTTTTGACAAGCATGTGGATTTTTTCAAAAAGGTTGTGTTTAAATAAAATTTTACTTATCAGTATTTAATCAAATTCAATATTGACCTTAAAAATTAGTATATTTTGTTTTATAAATCTTGAGTAATGCATTTATAAGAAAATAATTTTTTTAATTTAAAATTTTATTTCATATATATATTTTCAAAAATGCATAAATTACATTTCTCTTTTAGTGCAGGTTTAAATATATTATAATCTTAGCATTGTAAAAAAGTAGTACAATAATAGTATATACTTTTTTAGTAACATATTCAGTATTGTATTTTTAAATATCTTAATATTGATTAAATATTTCTATATATTTAATATTGATATATTTCTTATTTTATCAATATTGAGTATTGCATGTAAAAGAAAATAAGCAATTTTTTTAATTTCAAATTTTATTTTATAAAAATTTTTTTTAAAAAAATGCATAAATTATGTTTACCTTTTAGTGTAGGGTTAAAAAATAGTTTAATCTTAGCCTAATAATAGTATTGAATGTAAGTAGTCTTTTTATAATATGGAATATAAGTGGTATAATATTATATTATTGAATACAAATAGTGCAGTGGGAAAACAAAAGCCAATTTTCGCTGATGATATTTTAAGTTAAAAAATTAGACATAAAAACATACTTTCTATTAATAAACATACCCTTTTTTTTGATGGATTTGGGTTCCTGACCCATAAAATATAGATGTAGTGGCAATCTGGGAAGTATGGTCACAATAGTTGTGTCAGGAGAAAAGTCTAAAGTTTGGTCATGTTAATTTTACTTTTTTGTGCATTTCGTCATCTTGAGAACTTTATTTGCGAATTAACCTTTTGGCTACGGCAACAAAGATAAAAAAAATTCTCCTCTTACCACGGCGCTTTCTTTCCGAAATTCATCCCCCCACCTAGTCTGTGGGAGGTAACTACTTTAACCAGTTATGAATAGGAAATATTTTGTTGCAATTTGTACCTCACGTTTCCTGCAGGGAGAAGAAGCAGGGTTGTAGACCAGTAGTTATTTTTGGTATAGTTATACATATTCTGGCATACTTTTTTTTTTCTAGTGAAGAGAAAAGCTAAAACATAATTTTTTAAAGCTTTTTCTAAATATGTTAAAAATTTCTCTAAAAAACAAGCAAGTTTTCTTTTATAAGTTATTTAAAATTTTTATTATTTAAAAACAGGGTGTATATTAGTGATCTCGATTCTTGAAGGATTATAAATAAACTTCTACAAGAGATACATTTATAGATAATTTTCTTCTAAGTATATTAGCAATTTTTCTAAAAAAGAAGCAAACATTTTACAAATTATTTAAAATTTTTATTTTTTTTAAAACATGTATTTTGATGTTCTTGATTCTTGAAAGATTGCATAGAGACCGCTACAAAAGAAACACTTTACTTTGATAAATCGAGCCTTGTTTGAAGATTTATTATTGTCTTAAAGTTATAAACAAATTTATCACATTAGATATTGTTAATAAAAGAAGCTTTCAAAACTGGTTGAAATGCAATATGAATAAAACAGTGAACGGCATAATTTTTATTTTATATTTTAAAAGTTTATTTCATTTATCGGTTTAAAAAATGATACCAAATGCAAATTTTTATTTTCCAGATTTTGTTTAATTTTTTTACTTGTTTTTCTCCTTTAATATTGCATAAAGTGCCAGTGTTTTCATCATAGAAAAAAATGGGTGACAATTTCTCACCCTTTCTCAAAAACAGGGTGAGATTTCAGAAAGTTAAGTGAGATTTCTAAAAACTGAAAAAATACAAATAGACTTGGAAAAAAAATCGTTTCTTTTATTATAATACATTTTTAACGTCTTCTATTTTTTAAAGCATTGAATATTTTTGCTGCATCATCATAGAAGATTTTGCCTTTACTAGGTATTTGTCCATCTTACATTAGTGTATAAAAAAATTTGAATGTCTTATATGAAAAACCATACCTACAGTAAACACGTGGTTGCAGAGAAATGTGTTCTGAAAGGGGTTCCGTGGTTCGGAGGGGTTGTGTTCTTTTGTTCGAAAAGGTTCTGAACAATACCTACTGGTAAATAGGGAAGCTAGATAACGGGGCAAGTGTTGAAAATAATGAAGATCCAGGAAGAAAAGTGAAACTGATTTTATTCTAAATGACGTAATTCGAAGCTTTTTCCAAAATGCGAGAATTTCGCGAATTTTGAAATTGATTTATAGAGTGCGCGAATTTCTCGCGGTAATCATTTTTTAATTCGAGAAAAGAAAAAAATTTGCGAGATTCTCGCGTTCTCGCGCTGTAGTGAAAACACTGAGTGCACTCTTAAAAAATTGAAAACAAATAGCATAAGAGAAAAAAAATTATATTTAAATCATTAATATTTTTATTACATAAAATTAATTTTGAAATATTGCTTGTTGGACAAATTGAATACGTTTAATGCTAATTATTTAAAATGCCTTTTAATAAACGGGATATTTCTGCAATAATATTTCGTACATAGAACTTATCATTTATTCATTTAACTACGTTATTTATTTTTCATGCTTGCACTTAATTATTAAAATATTCAGTTTTTTCCTTTTTTTAATAAAAAATACTGGTGATAAGAACAAAGCTATGTAGCTAATACTTATGAGATTACGTGCATATGACAGTTTCTGTGTACATAATTCTAATACATTTTTTTCGCTAATAGAAAATGAACTTGTAATTTTTCTTAGCAAAAATTCGCGTGTCTATATGCCTAAAAATTTTATGTCACATTAAGAAATAATAAAATAAATTAAAAAAGTAAAAGAAATTCAAAACAAAATTTTGGAGCATTTGATATCTTTAAAATTTCAATAACGGTACATATTGTACGCTAAATGTTTCATTGTATCCAATGTTACATCGCTAAGATTTGATAATTTGTTTATAATATAATTAGAAGTTTTACGTATTTTTATTTCTGTTAAAAGCTGCAAAATTCAGTTCAAAAGAAAGTATCTGTTGATCTGAAATCTTTTACAACTAATGCATTAAAAATAAAAAGTTTCAAGTCATCTATCAGACACATCCATACAAGCTCAATTGATATACTGAATGCAAAACATGCACTTACTTTGGTGATTGTATGGTCCTTTCTTCTGGTGTGGGGTATTAGCTATTGTTAAAAATTTTGAAAATGACACACCCCGAAATATATTATCAATATTTCTGAAGATCAACAAAGCAGTTTTATTGCAGTTTTATATACTTAAGAAAAGAAAAAAAGAAAAGCTGTTAATTCACAAAACAGGGAAATAACACGATTGGGTTGAGTAATTAATCTTCTTTTAAGTTTGCTATTTTATTCTTTTCTTATAGCATAATGATATTACGTAGAGCAGAGCTGAAACACTAAATACGTTAAACATTTATTCCCTTTTTTTAATTTGAAATAAACCATATAAAATATTTAAGTATACACCAACAATAATTTATTTAAACAAAGGTAATTTTTATTACTATGCAAAAAATTAGCCTCAACTTATACTTTAAACCAGGAGTCCCCAACCGTTCCGTACCTAAGAGCAAATACCAGAATATCGGTCGAATGGCGGGCACCATTTATTTTTTTAAGATAAATTTATAGTTGATAGACATAGGTAATAATACACACTACATACAAAGCACAAAAAATTTAATTTTACAAATTAATTTAACTTAGGGATATAATTGGTATTAATATTCTTGTGTAAAATAAATTATTACTAAATTGCTTTTTCAAACCATACAAAGTATAAAAATTATTTATAAAATATATAAAATACAGTCAATGTGATCTTTGGCATTGCATTTCACTGGCCAGCACTTCATAATTGGGAGAATACGGTGAAATTCCTGCTCGCAAGCAATCGTCAAGGTGTTCATCTGTAAGTCGGGATCTATATTTTGATTTTATGATATTTATTGTTGAAAGCAGTGATTCACACAAGTATGTGGAACCAAAAAACGACTTTATTTTATATGCTGCTCTTTTTAAGAATGAAATTCATTTCTGACGACTATATTCCAGAATTTCTCATCTGATACAATAGTTTTGAGGATAATGTCATTCTGAAGATCCAAAATTTCTATCTCCACTTCTCGCCTTACTTGAAGAAATTCTGAAATGTGTGTTGCTATTTTGGTCACGTTTATTTGGTTGGTAAAAGGATTTACAAAATATGTAATCAAATATCTCGATTATATAAAATTGTTGAAAGCGCTTTTCAAATTGATCATGCATGGAAAATGCACAAGAGACTTCATGTTCAAATGTGATATCCACAAAACTAGCTTAGCTCTGAACGAGTTTATAGCCCCTATCATTCTTGCTATATGTTTGTCCATTCCCTTCAGCTCTAAGTTTCAATTATTTAATTTTTCCGTTATGTCTGTTATGAAACACAAATCTGTTAGCCAAAGGGGATCTCTTAGATCTAAAAATATTTGATTTTTGGCTGCAAGATAATTTTTTATTTCCTCAATTAATTCTAGAAATATATCAAGTATTTTACCTTTACTGAGCTAACGTACTTATGTAAGTATTTGCATAGCATTTTATGGGGAAATGGAAAACTGAAATATTTTATCTTTTGGCACAAGCAGCGGGCGCACCTAGACCGATCGACGGGCGCCATGGTGCCCGCGGGCATAGGGTTGGGGACCCCCCCTGCTTTAAACAATTAAAATAATGAAAAAATATTTTTAATGCAAAAGTTTCATTAAAATTTTTTATAAAATGTTATTATTATCAGTAATAAAAGCTGCTTTAATTAGAAAAAAACAACATATTTTTAAGATTGGGACGATTTGTTTCCGTAACATTTGGAGGTGGGGTAGTGTTGAGCGCAATTTAATTAAAATCATATAGTCTTTTTAATTGAAATCATATAGGATGATCAAAGTAATTATTTGTGCTAATTAACTTTTTAAGAACTCTTTTTATGCATTAATTTCTGAGTTTAACTTATGCATTTGATGAAAGTAAAGAATTTATCCGACCATCAGAATTATAAATTATCATCTCTTCAAATTATGAACATTTCTGTTTATCAATAAAAAAAACTTTGTTTTCCGTTTTTTACATTGCCATTTCGTTTTTAAACCAGATAAAATGATTCGGAACAAGATGAACACATTTCACACAAGATTGCTTTAATTTTATTTACCTTTCCACTTTTTTTAAAAAATTTTTGAGATGTATACTTTTTTAATTGTGAAGATGATCTTTCTGCAACCAATCTTGAAGATATTCATTGAAATTTTTTGTAGCAATTAAAATTCATTGTCATGACAAACCATTAAAAATATTTTTTTTAATTAGTGAAAAAGCTTTGACTTTTTCTCATTTTTCGTTTTGGAATATTCAAAGAAACTATTGCTCTTCGTCATAATTTTGTCATATATAATTACATGGCGTCATGAATACATATATTTATTTGACATTCTGTCTGATCAGAAGTTTCAATAGGCCAAATATTCAGAAATGAATTCCTTTGAAAATATGGCTATATTTCTAAGGACCCTATCCATATTGGAGTTTGGCAACTTTGTCTTTTTAATCGATGTATATAGAGAAAAAATTGATGGATATTTGTTCAATTGTGACTTTTTAAAATGTGGGTATATGTCCCAATAAAAAAGTCTATAATTTCCTTCAATTTCCATTATGCGAGTTGAAATTTTTAGATTTAAAACTAATAAATAATTTTCATTTTTATAATGATTTGTCTTGAAAAGACCTTCCTAACAATATAGTAACCGGATTCAAGAGGTTTGAAAAATTGGTATTTTATTATTAGCATTATATTTAGAGGAAAAAGGACAAGAGTAGACAACATGAATAGCTTTTTTTCCTAGTCAAATTTCCTCTGTGAGATGTCGTAAATAGGTAACATTAACATGCAGGGAGCAAAGAAAGAATCACCCTGAATAACTTTTGATTTAATGATCGTATCTTTAAATTCTAGGACTCCATTTTAATATTTCGAGGGTGTGACTTCAAATATGCTAATCAATTTATTCCAACGATATTTTATTTTAAGTTACGTATTCAGGCAGTAAACATACTTTCTCTGAATAAACATAACTTTTGTTCAACGGATTCGATTTTTTAACCCCTGTGTATAGGGGGTAGCAGTAATCTGGGAAATATGGTCCTAAGTTTGGACCCCCAAATGTTAATTTTATTTTTTCGTATTTCGCCATAGCTGGAGAACTTAAAGGAATTAAAAAAAATTTGCACGCAATTATAAAATACTTTTATCCAAAGATAATGCGATACGAAAAATAACTTTTTGTAAATATTTATAATTTTTTTTATTTAATAGTAGTCTGAAAATTTTTTAATTGTACGGTACACAGTTTTTTGCCTCATTTTAAAGTATTTAATTCCACGTGAAAAAAATAGAAAATTTGAGCGAAATTGGTTGAATAGTTCCTCAGAAATCTAGTTTTATGCATGTGACTTTTTTAAAATTTAATTTTTAAGGATTAGCCGTTTTCGCTCAAATTTTGTATTTTGCCCTCTAGAAAACTTACAATATTTTGTAATCCAATTTATATGTGAACAAGTAACTTGTTTTCATAAATATATTCGCCAACATGATGCATAAATAGCTGAAATGACGGTTAGAGATTGAGTACAGAAATCCCGAGATGCGAAGTTACGGCATTGGGAAGAAGTAAGAGGACTGGCTCAGAACAGGAGGAAGGCTTTATGTGCCAGCTGATGCGAAGAGGATAGACAGAGATAGATTTGACTGATTTCCCTTAAATTTTGCTTTTTAAAAAATTACATTCTTTGAAATTATGAAAAGAAATATATACCTTACAATTCGAAATTTTTCAACTATTATCAAGTAAAATAATAAAAATAAATAAATGATTATCAGAAATTATTTTTTGCATGGAAATTTCTTTTAATAACGAATTTTATAACGGTGCAAATATTTTTTGATTTGCTGAAAAAGTTCTCAAGATATAGCAAATTAAGCAAAACGTAAAATTAATATTAAAGGGTTATTATTAATATTAATACGAAGTAAAATTAATCCTGATCAAGCTATTAGGACCATATTTCCAAAATTCTGACTACCCATATATTTTGAAAGTAATGAATCTAAATATGTCAAAAAAAGGATATATTTATTCATGGAAAGTAAATTTTTGTGCCTGATTTTGTTGCTTAAAATATCATCTGCACAAATTGATTAGATTATTTGAGGTCATCCCCATGAACCATTATTTGAGTCCTAGTTCGTGAAATTCCGCAATTAGATCAAAAGTTATTCAGGCTGTTTCATTTTGTGTACTGTACAATACTTTCTTAATTACTTTATTGAAAAATATAATAGTTTATTGGCAATCTTCAAATTAAAACTGTATCATTGTCTTGTAACAAAGCGCAGATTTCACTTCAACAGAAGTTTTAATGTTATCGGACCTGTGTATCTCGAATCTCACAGGAAAGGCGAAAAATTTGAGATAAAGAGATTTCGAGTTATACAGATCCTTCAGAAAATTAAATTTAAGTAACAAATTCGATTAAAAGGGCTTTAATTGTTTTCAGTAGAAAAATATAGGCTTTTCTGAACATTAATTATACCACATATATCTATTTACTTAAAAAAAATTTTACATACCTTTAACACTGAAAATAATCTTTTTAAAGATTTTTGATGTCTAACCTTCTTTATTTGTTACGTTGTTTACTCATTTGTGCTCAATTGTTAGAAATTCCAGTAAGAGATTTTGAAAAAAAAATTTGAGATAGACATGGAAAATACATTGATTTTATATAGTAAATGTCAGGAATTTTAGAAATTTTGAGATATACAGGTTTTCAAAATAAAGGGGTTTGAGATAAACAGGTTTAACTGTACCTTATATGAGGGTAGGTATTTGTTACAGTCTCAATAAAGTAAGAGCTAGAATTTCGGGAATGTCTGGGCTTTTAAACATTAAAATTTGGTGTCATAGATGCATTTCAATTTTTGAGCATCTTGCATAAATTAATCAACAGCAAAACAAAGTTGAGTGGCTCTCAATATTGTGTTGTTCTGAATATTGTGCTGATCACAAATAAAATTGAAATAATATTAATTAAAATTTAGTAAAATGAAAACTTAATACAAATCTGAGTTATATATATTCAGTAGTAGCTTTTAAAATTTCAGTTACATGCAAATTCATTTATTTAATGCTCTATGTTTTGTATTTCAGACTTGGATATGGCTATTGCTTACTGGAATATAGTTTTAACTGGTCGGTTTAAATTTTTGGACCTGTGGTGTCAATTTTTAAAAGTGAGTTGTCATGGTTTAATATTATTTACTAAAATTTTAATCCTATTATAATCAAAAACTTTATGTGATGTCTTTTCCTGCCTTCTTATGTCTTTAATTCTTCAGCTTTTCATGTGTAATGCGTCTGGATCATTAATTTGTAGGCAACATTCTTTTTTTGGTTCTAAGCCAAGTTGCACTTAGATCGAACCAATCTTTTTCTCTTTGGATAAGGTTTCATTTACATTATCGCTTATTATTGGTTTAAGTATTTCTCAGTAACTTTAAGTCTCCTGTTCAGCAAGATCTGCCTGTAACCTTTCTTGGAATTTATTCTTATAAAGTTCTAAATGCCTAGGTTTTAAAGTTCAATATCTGCTAGCTTCCTATAAGGTGTTTCTTTTCTATAATAGAGTGTTTTTTTTTATCAACATCTAATTTTTGACGACGAAGATGAAAAGTGATTTGAATCCACCTTTGCTCCTCTATAGCAATGCATCCAATAAGTTACTTCGGTGTCTAAGGATTATAAGAAAATGTCTACCCATCAGGTAACCTTAACGTCACTTTATGAATATTCTTATGCTGAAATATTGTGCCACCAATCAGTAATTCTTGCGATTAATTTGCTACAGCAAAGTTGACCAAAAATTTCCATTTGGTATTAGTCACTTGATGTAATCTTGCTCTCGAATATTAGGCTTTATCACAGTGTCATTTTTGATTTCTGCAACGAAATATTCTATCAGAAGTTCATATCACTTGTGGGAAATTCTCAAAAGTATTTTCTAACAAATTATATAAACTTTCCCTATCAGAGTTTTCTCTGTCTTCAGTGGATGCATGAACACAAATTATGCTGATAAAGAATGTCTAAATATAATGAATTTTGTTATATACATCAGAATTTTTAAACTGTCAAAGTACACTAAGTACACTTTTTTTTATTCCAATCACTGTTCATAAGAAAATAATACAAAATATAAAATTGCAATGTAAATGCAGACTCTGGAGAAACAACATTTTAAAGAAACTTGTTGAAGGGCATGCATTTGCTTATAATACTTAATAATTCTGATAAAAATACAACTTTGATAACAACAATGCTATGATAATAACAACTTCATGCTTATTCAAGGTTAATAGTTCTTTGTTAATAAGAATACTACTCTTTTCATAATACTTAAAATAAAATTATTTGGATATAATATTGTTAATGCCATTTTTTTCAGCATTTCATTAATAGAAGCATTTTTTTTATATTTAGGGTAATGTTTAATGTAGTAGAAGATGCAGGGCTTGAAAAACCGCCCGTCCTCGGCGGTCAAAAATTCCCCACGGACAACAAATTTCTCGAATCTAGCGTCCGCGCGGGCAACCATTTTCCCGTTAATGTTCGTGATACATTTTCAATTTTTGTTATCTTCCAAGAGTCTAGCGCCTCACTTCTAAAATGGCCCTCTAATCTCGAAATACAGCAACATACTGCGCATGGTGGAATTGATGTTTTCTCTGTCTGGGAGTACTGCAGCGGTTGAAATGTGCTTTTCAGCAATGAACTTACAAAAAAACACATTACTTACTGGTCTTAAACAAGAAGTGTTAAACGCATTTATGAACATCTACCTAAATGGAAAACCTCTTTCAGATTTCTGTGCAGAAACTGCTGTAAATCATTGGCTTGATTGTGGAACTGGCAAACGTCATATTTGATTCATTTAAAAAACGCAGTACCATCGGATAAATTGACATGATAACTGACATATAACTTAACCTTTGTTATTTAAATTATTTCATCAAAGAAATAAATTATTTCATAATAGAAATACTAGGTTTTACAATTAGTAACCTAGTATTTCTTTTATTACTGTTTCAAAGGAGGACGGGTTAATTTTTGGAAAAATTTCTGAGTTTTTTCGAGCCCTGAGAAGATGATTAAAAGCAACAAACATTTAACCCATTTATTATATGCATTATAATGGCACAAAGTAAGAAATCCAATCGAATAATTATCCTCATTCAATGATGGTTTAATATTTGTGTTATCCCTGCTAAGAGGAACACTAATCAGGGGTCTGTTAAGAAGAAATTTGGGTCTGTTAATGGACCCTTCACATAATTAATATCTTTTCATAAAAACGGACCCTTCTCAAAATGATTTTTCTTTTAATCGAACCCTTCACAAATTTGTTTATCTTCATTATAATAACCCTTCCCATTGAATAAACCCTTACCAGGGTAGAAAACAAGAAAGATGGGTGTAAACGAATTAAATTTTGCCTTCTGCAGACGATTCTTCCATTATTCGTCAGAAATGAATATTCTGCTTTCAGCAGTATAGGCTAAATACCAAATATTTGTGTGTTGCATCTCTAATTTAGTAGCAGCAATTACTATTTATTTTTGAAAATTTAAATTTTTTTAATTATAATTTTACAATGCTAAGCATAATCTTGTATCTATTTACAATTTAAAAACTCCCAGAAAAAGTTTTTTGCAATAACCGGACCCTATTTGCACAAATTCATAAAAGCAGGATCCTGATTGAAATAATGTGAGTAATTTTTTTAACAAAAAACGGACCTTTTACAAAATGTCTGGACAGACCCCTGCTAATTGTTAAATTTGAGCATTGTTTTCTTTTTATATTTCCAACACTTCCACTCAATATGAGCATTAGGGTTTTATTTACCTTTTGCAACTATAAATCATAT
Source organism: Parasteatoda tepidariorum (assembly GCF_982258835.1). Taxonomy (NCBI): domain Eukaryota; kingdom Metazoa; phylum Arthropoda; class Arachnida; order Araneae; family Theridiidae; genus Parasteatoda; species Parasteatoda tepidariorum. The sequence goes on from NC_141765.1 coordinate 77,290,415, forward strand.
ACGCTAATAGTTTCAAGACATTTATAATGTTTTCAATTTGGTAGTCCTTTGATCAATATATCTGCTCCCATATCACTTGTAGATATCATATCATTTGTAGATTTGTAATATTTGAGGGTGATATGGTAATTTTTGATTGATAATATATTTTGTTCGATTATGATATAATGGATTTTCAGGTAGTTTAAAAGCATTAGAGTTGTCACCAAATAAAGTAACATAACAAAATGTATTTAAATTTAGCTCTTTTAACGCTTTTTGCTTATATAGAGCTTTCTTAACACTTTCAGTTGACAATATATATTCAGATTCTGTTGAAGACAAAGTTACAGTTCTTTACTTTTTAGTTAGTTTCCCTTGAGGTAAAACTGTTACCTAATTTAAAACAATTACCAGTATAAGATCTTTTATCATCTGTACATTTAGCACAATCAAAATCAGTATAACCAGTTATTTGTTCATTATTAAATTTAAACATTACCAAGTCCATTGTTTAAGATTTTAAGTCATTAATGTATGTATATTTAACAGAAGCGCCACCTTTAATTTTCTTTAGATTTATTTGTTTTAAAATTTCATTTTAGGTTGCGTGGCAACCAGATATAGTTGTTTTTTTGTTTAAGTTTGGAATATATTTTTTTAGAATTCGTTTTGATGCTAAATTATTGGTTATTAAAAGGTTAAAGTTTTATATTTGTTGTCATTCATCTGTAGAACTTGTAGTTCATTTGATTGATTTTATTTAAAAGGCGTCTGCATTATTTATTTCAACTTATTAGCGACATTTTGTGGCATCTGCGACAGGACCGTTGATATGCCACTTCTGATTTGAAAAATGTTTTTAGCACCAAAAGAATTTAAAAAGGAAGATCTTATTATTGTTGCCCAAGAAATTGGCGAAGTATTACCTCAAAAAGCTACTGTATCAGATCTGAAAGCAATCATTTTGAAAAGTAAAGAATATTTAGCTGATTCAGATTTTGTAACAAGTGTATTGGCAGCAACTATCAATGATCGACGACAAAAGGAAGAATATGAAAAAAAATTGAGACAAAGAGAATATGAAGAGAGAGAAAATATAAGAAAACATGAACTGGCGTTGGCGAGACTTCAAGCTACATCGTTTGGAACCGGAGAGTCTCCTCCAAATATTATTAGTGCCAGAAAGCAGTTTAATTTTCCAAAATTACAACTTAGGCAATTTTGTGGAGATATAAAAGATTGGCTACCATTTTGGGAACAATTTGAACAAATTCATAACGATACAGATATTGCACCCTGAAAACAAATTTCAATACCTGATTCAAGCTACAACTGTTGGATCTTGAGCTAAAGAAGTTGTAGAAACCTTTCTGTCAACCTCTGCAAACTATACCAAAGCAGTTGATAGCTTCAAAACCTGATTTGGCAAGGATGACCTTTAGGTAGAAGTTTATGTTAGGGAATTGTTGAAGCTCATATTTTCCATTCAAAAGCATGAAAAAATATCTATGACGTCTCTTTATGACAAACCAAACTAGAGTCATGTCTTAGAGCTTTAGAAATGTTAGGTGTTACGACCGTGAGCTTCAATACTATTCCCTATGGTAGAATCTTGTTTCCAAGAAGAGTTTCTGAAAGCATGGAACCGAAGTTCTTCGTGCATTGCTTCTGTTGACGCCAAGGAGCGATTAACAAACATCATGGCTTTTCTGAAGACAGAAGGTGAAGAAAGAATTAATTTGGCCAAGTCAGGTTTTGGCTTGGGATCTGATGAAAAATGCCAGCCCTTTAAGAAGAAAGCAAGAGATTTGCCAACAAGAAGATTTCCAACAGCAGCAAATCTATTGACTACAGGTGTAAAGGATTTGAAGAAAGGGTGTGTTTTTTGTTCTGGGAAACATAAAAGTTCAGATTGCTTTTCCTCTCAAAATATGACTTTAGCTGGAAGAGAGAACATAGTAAGAGAAAATCGATGTTGATTTGCCTGTTTAATGCAAGGACATTCAGTTCGTAAGTGCAAAGCTATTATAAAATGTGTCGTATGCGGTAAAAGACACGTGGTACTAATGTGTGAATCTTTAGCTGCAAGAAATCGTGAACCCGATAAATCTGGGCAGAAAAGTGAAAGTTCTGAAATAAACATGTTCAACATTACGTATGGTCCGAAAGTGTACCTTCAAACTATGAAACTAAAGCTGATATTTGATAGAAAAGAAATTGTGGTAAGAGCAGTTTTAGATTCTGGATCACAAAGAACATATATTTTAAAAAATTTGACTGAAGAGATGGAATATGTTCCCTTGAGAAAAGAAACTCTCATACACTCTTTGTTTGATGGTCATAAATCAGATAAATTTGAACACACGTGCTATAAAATTAGATTAAGGAATCCAAAGAATAATTTGACTTGTAACGCGGAAGCTTTGGATCAAGCATCTATTTGTGATAGTATAACACCTGTTAGTTTTGGACCCTGGTTAAAAGATCTTGAAGAAATTAATATAATGTTGTCAGACATTTCAAATGAGTCACAACCAGTTCAAATTCTGCTCAGAGCTGACGTAATAGAAAAACTTATGACTCGAAATGGTATAGTTTTGGCCAGTGGATTAGTAGCAATAGAGACACTACTGGGATGGACTTTAACAGGGAAAGCACCTGAATATGATTTACCATCAAGCAACGCAATGTTGGTTACTTCCCTTTTAGTAAATGAAATGGATATTTTGGAGCTGTGGAGATTAGATTTCTTAGGAATAAAAGATCCTTCAGAACAAAAATCTAGAGAGGAGCTGCAAGAAGCCTCAATGGAACATTTCTTAAATACAGTGAAAGTTGAAGGAGATTGCCGTTTTATAGTTAGTCTGCCATGGCTTGATGGGCATTTGCCTTTGCCAGATAATTATGATTTGGCGTTAAAGAGATTGCAAATGACAACACGCAAATTGAAAACCAACAAATTGTATGATGCCTATGGAGAAGTGTTCAGGGACTGGGAGAAAGAGGAAATAATTGAAGAGGTTCCAAAAGAAGACATGGGGATACCTTGTCCCTAATTACCTCATCGACCTGTGATAAAGGAGAGCAGCACAACTGAATTCAGGCCCGTGTTTAATGCTTCTTCTAAGAGAAAAGGAGTTCCTAGTTTAAATGATGTTGAGAAAGGGTTAAATTTGATAGAAGTAATTCCCTCAATGATAAAATAAGTTTCGAAGATATAAATTTGGTGTAACAGCTGATATATGTAAGACCTTTTTGCAAATAAGTCTTTATGAAAATGATAGAAACTCCTGCAATTCTTATGGTATGGAGAAGATGGATAGCTCAAACATTTTCGTCATCGAAGAGTTGTGTTTGGCGTTTCCTGTAGTCCATTTTTGCTTGGAGCCACTATTCAATACCATTTGAATGATAAACTGGAGGAAGCAATGGGAGGGAATAAAAAATACCTTAAAGAGATTTTACAGGAACTAATATGCAGTTTTTATGTAGATAAGTGCCTCACAAGCGTGAAAACTAAATCAGAGTTGAAACAATTCTTAGAAGTTCCTACTAATAGTATGGCTGAAAGACAATTTGATTTACGAGGGTGGGAGTCTACTAACCTATCAGTGAGACCAACATTCTGGAGAATGAAGTGGAATAGACAAAGTAATACTCTTTTAATTAATATTCCTGATATGAAAGACGCAAAACATGAAAAAAATCACCAAAGGAAGCATTTTAGCTGCCTCACACAGAACTTTGATCCTATGGGGATAACTTGCCCGGTATCGCTATGACCAAAATTTTGGTTACAAAATTTGTGAAAAGCAAAAATTGGTTGGGACGATGAAGTTGACAAAAAAACACGAGAATATTTTTCAAAGTGGCTAAATCAGCTTGAATATCTGAAGCACATAGAAATCCCAAGGTGGTTGCATTGTGACAAAGGTTACAAGCACATTCTTTTGATGCCAGTAAATTTCCGTATTCCACAGTAGTTTTCCTGAGAATAGAAGATGAAAGCAATGCTGAAGTTCACCTGATTCAAAGTAAAGCTAAAATCGCTCCTAGCGGGGAAAAAGGAAACAACAATTGCTCGACTTGAACTTCTTGGCGCCGCAATTGCAGCTCATCTATCTATTGAAATAGTAAAACAGTTTCAGGCGGACAAAGTTCATTTCTGGACAGACTCAACAACTGTATTAGCTTGGCTTAGAAGAGAAGACACACATTTGTGGAAAATCGAGTTCAAGAAATCAGGAAATGGACTCCGGTAAAAGCATGGAGGCATTTGCCCGGATCTATGAATCCCGCAGACTTACGAAGTAGAGGTTGCTCTGCTCAATAACTTGGCAATTTAAAAATAGTGGAAGGGTCCCAGCTGGCTATATCTTTCCCACACGGAATGGCCTGAAGCAGCTGACGAAATTTCCGTTAATGATGAGGAAGTAAATTTGGAAAAAAGAAAACAAGTGGTTATTTCCATGGTAAATGTTGAAGTAATGGAAATATGGTGTAATTACTTTTCAACATATAGCCGAAATGTAAGAGTAGTCGCTTGAATCCAACGTTTTGTCCACAACGTTTCACGTCAAGATAAGTTAAAGGGAAATTTAATCTGTGAGGCGTTAACAAAGGCAGAAAGTGTGATTTTTAAGTCAATGCAAACGACGCATTTCCAAGATGATAAACTTCTCGCCAAAAGGCAAGCTTCTCGAGATAAAAATGATCTTCTGAGAGTAAAGACCAAACTGGTACACAGTGATGAGAATTTCAGATGTCCAATTCTTTTACCTGCTAACAGTGTTGTGTTAGAATTAATCAGTGAAGAGCATATAAAAGCGATGCATGCAGGTCGTTCCATCTTACTCTCAAGACTCAGAGAGCGATACTGGATTTTTAAAGCTAAAAAGTTAGTAAGTAAAGTTATTTCCAAGTGTGTGACTTGTAAGCGTCATCGAGCTAAACCTGTAGAATTTCCTTTTGCGCCCTTCCAAGAGAAAGAGTTACTCAGACAAAAGTTTTTCAAGTGTCTGGTGTGGACTATGCCGGTCCTCTGTATCTAAAATCGAAGGAAATGGCTTGGATCGTTTTGTTTACCTGTGCTGTGTACCGAGCAGTCCACTTTGAATTAGTATGTTCTCTCACTACAGATGCTTTCATACAAGCATTCAGACGATTTATCGCAAGACGAGGTCGAATATCGGTCATTTACTCGGGTAATGGATAGAACTTTGTAGGAGCAAACAATTATTTAAGGGATTTAGATGGGACAAGATTGCTGTGTACTCAACCACCTAGAAAATAATTTGGAAATTTATTCCCACAGCAGCATGGTGGGGTGGGTGGTGGGAGCGGATAGTTGGAATGTTTAAGACTCTTCTCCGACATGTGTTAGGTAAATCTGTTGTAGATTATGAAGAGCTAACTACAATTTTATGTGGCTGTGAGTCGGTTATAAATAGCAGACCGTTGACCTACATTCACGATGATCCATCTGAATTAGTACCTTTAACTCTGTCATCGTTTATGTACGGGGAAGGTAGCAACAGCAACGAAACTCCCGATCTAGACCTTGTTAATTGAACCTCTATGTTGAAGCGTGTAAAAGTTTTGTAAACATTACGTGAAGATCTCAAACAAAGATTTAGAAATGAATATCTTGCTCAGCTAGTGCGCAAGGGAATAAGAAGGAATGATGTAATAAGCATCGGTGATATTGTTTTAATAGGACAAGATAATGCTCGACGCGTAGATTGGCCTCTTGGAATTGTCTTGGAGCTGTATCCTGGAAAGGACAGTATTCCTAGAGTAGCCAGTTTAAGAACCTCTCAAGGAGAAAGGATCCGACCTTTCCAAAGACTTTATCCTTTAGAGCTATCAGCAAAGAACGATGTGAATGTTCTGGAAAAGTCTTCAAGGAAAATTAACTTGAAAGTTGATAAAAATCCCAATTCCGTTGATGTGCCTGATAATTTGGAAGTGAATTAATTCTCTTATCAAAAGCAGATTGGGAAGAATCATGAAAATTCCACAACATTTAGATTTATGAACTTTTTATTATTTATATAATAACTGACGATTTTCTTAATTAGTTTCGTATAAAAGGTGACCAATATACATCAGTTAGTTTGTATTTTAACGAAATGCTAAATGCATGTTCCAAAGTGCTAGTTCAGGGTGGCCACCCACCTGGAAAACCTGGAATTATCAGGGAATTTTTTTATACTGGAAAAAACCTGGAAAAGTCAGGGAAATTTGGATAAAAACCTGGAAAAATCAGGGAATTTCAAAGAAAAACTGAAAATTTTCTTTTAATTTAAATTATGTTACCATCTGTTATATCCACTTTTATTTAGACGTAAATTTATCATAGAGAAGTTGAAATATCATCAACTCAGCAATACTTTTCTTGCATTAAAATTCTCTTTATTATTACCCAGTTAAACTAGAATGCCATTTCAAACTCTTTTATGTTGGGAAATGAATGGAGAAATCTTTGACCTCATTAGAGGTTATGAGACTATGTAGTATAAGAAAGGCAAAAATGTGGAAGAAAGGATTAGGATATTTGCATCTGTTCATAAAAGTAAATTTTTTTTTAAAAGTCTTTTATTCTGTGGGCTGAATTCATTAATTGTTGAAGTTTGTTCCTCTGCTTGGGGGGTATTTTTTTTCTTTTAACAAAATTATTCAAAATGTTTCAGTATTTTTAACTTTATAAAATTCTCAAAAATTTAGAGATTTTATCTTGCATTCTTTTTCTGAAAGCTTTTGTCCAATGAATTATTTTTCTCAGCTAAGTTTTGTTTTGTAAGATAATTTTTCTAAGAAATTAATGTTCATTTTTTTCCTACACCATGGAATTGCCCAGGTGTAAAAACAAAACCAATTAACTTATCTAAACTAGGAAACCATGTTAGATTGGAATTCTTAATGTATTCTAATTTCCATTAAGAAACGGAAAAGAAAGAATAAAAGTTAAAGAATTGTATCTAGTTTTTTTTCTCTATAGAATATGCAACAAGAAATTTACAATTTTTCGTTTACAAATACTGAATATGACTTAAAATAATAGTGCTAATTTGAAACAAGCAACATTATTTAAACATTTGACTTATGATATTGGTTTAAAGAAAATTATTTCAATGAATTATATAAAGAGCACTGTTTGTATAAAATACAGTATAAAATGGCTCTATAATTTAATTGGTAACCATTGGTAATAATTGAAACCAATAAATAGAATTTATTGGTTTCTAATCACCTGGAATTATTTTCTTTCGCTTAATAAAAATATATTAAACAGTACTTATCCAAGGTTTTTTTGGATCATTGCTATTTGGTACATTTTGTGCAAAAACTATTTAACACTTAAGAAAAAATTTTATTCATTAAAAGCGTTATTTTCTGCAAGCTAAACATATTGTTTCCTCCACATCTATTCAAGATGATATATTTTAAAAATAAAATTTTAAATGAAATACTACACTATATTGACTAATACACTAATATTGACACTTTCCATGTACCTATACTGCACTTTAGCAGGGGGGAAAAAACACGTTAACCTGGAAATTTTAAGAATTTTACTGGAAAACCTGGAAAAATCAGGGAAGTTTGAAACCTGATTTGAGTGGCCACCCTGTATTTATAATATCACTTTGCAAGGTGGGAGTATGTTTAAGATTTTAAGTCATTAACGTATGTATATTTAACAGAAACGCCACCTTTAATTTTCATTAGATTTACTTGTGCTCTATCAAAACATGTTTAGAATTAGCTTAGTTTCTCACAACCTGAGCTGTATCATCAACATAGACAATTAAAATAATAAATTTCCCATTTTGTTCCATATGATAAACATAAAAGTCTGATATGGTGTTTTTAGCTCCAATTTTTTGTAAAATTTTCTTTAATTTAACCTACCAGATTATTTTAACTCGGGTAAGGATTCGTTAAGTTTATTACATTATCAATCTTAAGCATATTATTTAGAATTTGTTTAGCCTTTTTAACTAATTTATTTTTGTAGCCTCATTTTCAATTAATATTTTTGATGGGCTTTTTGTGTATTTTAGGCATTAAATTTAAATTTCCTTTTCAAGTATTCCATTTAGATGCAGATGTGTTATGTCAAAATTCCGTATTTGAGTTTTAAATTTTGCAAAGGATGTCAATAAACAGATAGAGCTTTGTGGTGGGTGCTACAGTAGCATAAATTTATTCCTAGTTGTTGAAAAAAGCCTTGTGCAATTAATCTAGCTTTTCTGCGGAATTGTATTTGCTTCTTAAAACAATTCTGCATCTGATTACATTCGCATTATCGAAGGGCCTATTTGCTAACTCAAATGTGTTCTTTTTAAGGATAAATTTTATTTCCTTCAATAATGCGTTAAACTATTCATTTTACTGAGGTTTTTGTTAAGCCCAATTAGTTTTAATTTTTGAGATACTTAGATTATTTCTTTATCATGTTCTTTTTAAGGTCTACCTGGTTGCTCTATGTATATATTTTTTGATCTAGCTGATAATTCTTTTTGTTTCATTCTCTAATTCAAAATCACTTTTTAATTCACTCATAATTTCAATATTCTTGTTTTGATTTCGATTTTTGTTTATGATTTCAGTTTTAGAAGTAAGTTCCTATATTAATAAGAATTTAGACTTCTCTCATTTTATCAGTTAGTCAAGAAAATTTGGGATTATCATTAATAGAGGAAAAATCTTGATATTGATCAATTAAGTTATTACACAAAAATTGTTTTGATAATTTTGCTGTTTTAAGCAACTCAATTTTTCTCTCTTTTCGTAACCGATTATGATCGGCTTTTGATTGTTCTGAATACCCAATGAAAATTTCTTTTTCATACCCTATAAAAATTTATCAAATTTCTTTTTATTTTGATCTTTATTTATACAGTAAGCTATGCATTCAAATGTTTTGAAATATCTTGCATTTGGTATTTCATCATTTCATATAGGGTTTTACCAGGACATATAATTCACAGTTTTGTTTGCTTCTCCCAAAAAAATTGGTGATTACTTAGAATTAGTAAACACTTAGTTATATCTACAATTGCTTTACTATATCTTTTAGTACTTCCATTTAGTTACAGTTCTTTCTTAACTCTTAGTCTTCTTTTAATACCCTGATATTTAAGATAATTATAAAATTATTTTTTTAACAATGCCCCGCCATTATTAGATTGCAATATTTTTTTACCTTATATCATGGTTTGTTTTTCTAGAGCAATTTTATTTTTAACAAATGTGAAAAATTTATCACTTTTTGTTTTAACAATCCTATTTTATTCTATCTAGAAAAATCATTTATAAATGTAATGAAATAGAAATTCTTACCTAGAGATTCTACCTGCATAGAACCACATAGATCACAATACAAAGCACCAAACTGTACCTTTGATTTTTTTATCATTTTTTGGTAAGGTATTCTAGTTATATTTATCATATTGATTAATCATATAAAGTAATCATATTAAAATTAATTTCTAGATAGCACTCTGTGTTATTCAAATAGCTATTACAATTATCCTCAGTGGATCTAATTCCAATTTCTTTGAATAATCTTGATCTTATTGTATTTTTAAAATTTTTTTCATTAATAATTTTGTGAAACAATTGATGCATAAAAAGTTTTTCCAGTAATAAGTTATTATTCACTTTATTTTTAAACTCACCTTTCTGTCGAATTGCAGGGATTATTATATCATAGGTGGACTGTATTTTTGGAACTAAATGGAACCAAAAATCGTTTATTTGTAAAATTCTTTTATCTGAGTAAATTAGGTGAATTTGGAGCAAGAATTTATATCAATTCTCTATTCTTACCATTTATCTATTTTTTTTAATTATTCATCTTGCAAAGTATTAAAAGGTATCTTAAATTTTGAATTCTATAATTTAATATTATATAATTTAAACAAATGTAAAATATTTTTAACAGAGTAAATAAAAATTCTGCAAATCACAAAAATGTTTATTTGCAAACTTCCATGACTCAAAGATTTATAGTCTGTTGAAATTTTTGTAGAGTTCCACAAACCAAAATTTTGAAGTTAAAAATTTTCACAAAATTCTGTTAATAAGATGTTTTTTTTTCTCCCTTACCTAAAACCCACTTTTTCTTTATCCAAGTTTTCATTTACTTGCTATACTGAGTTTTTTTTTACACAGATTTGCTAGAATGAAAAACAACTTTGTCTTAGCTTCGAAAACTTTAGACTCACTTATAAAAAACTCTGAAATGTCTGGATTTGGGCAGAATTACTCAAAAACAAATGTGATAATAAAAATAGTAATTCCGAAATCGCAATCATTTAAAATCTTGTACACTCTAAGAGTGGTAATCTTTTTCTCATATTTTTAAACTTATATTTTAATACAGTATGACTTAATAAGGCTAATTTTTCATCAATGAAAGACAGTATGAAGGCATCTGTGAGTGGGGATTTTGTTTACTAATTCTAATTTGTAATAAAAGAATTTTAAATCAATAAGGTATATTTATTCCTCCTTTTTTATTTGGTTTCTTTTTTGATTAACTAAAATCGAATCAAGTGAATAAAATCCCAATATTTTAAATATAAAATTGCAACATGAAAATTTTAAATCATTTATTTGAGTGATCATTTCTTATATTGCTCAATTTTTACTAAATCTATCTTGGATCCATTTAGTGTTTTGGCAGTTTTATTGCTGTTGATTTGTTCATGGTTTTCACAATTCGATATTTTCCATATATTATCGTAACACTCTAAATTCAAATCCCTTATTTAATCATTCATTTTTTTACCTGATGATTATACCATTTTTTCCATCAATTTTTCAGCATTGCTATTGATTTCGGCATAATTTAAAAAAATCAGATATTTTTCATGCCATTATTTTGCATTATTATGATATAAGAATTTCGAATTGTGCTTATGAGCTGTAACTTTTTGACATGCTTGATCACTGCCGATATCATCAAAAACCTATATAGTGTTTAAATTTTTTCGGTTGTCCCAATATGTTTCATGCAATGTTATTACAAAAAAAAAAGACATTTGAATTATGCATTTCAGTAATCACTTTTTGACCCAAACACTAAATTGGCACCAATTGCATGGTAAATTCATGTGGATTGATTCTTATATTGCGTAATTTTAAATTAGGAATTTTGAACAAATCTTGTTAGTAAATTATTATTTCAGCTAATGATTGTGTGATTTTGTTAGTGATTCAGCTATTCAGTTAGTGATTTTTTAATTTAGTTACAGATAAATGTTATAATTTATTTAATGATTATTTTATGTTTTAATCAATGATTCTCTTGTTTAATTAATGTTATTTTAAATAGTGATTTCAGTGTTCAATTAATTTGTAGTAATTGATTTAAATTGTTGTTCATTAGTGATATAGTTAATACTTAATTTTGTTTGTCTAGAACACAGGTTCCCAACCATTTGTTGCCCTCCGCCCCCCTTATCACCCCTTTTTTTTCTTTTTCATTGAAAAAAAATGTACATTGTTGCAAGTGAGCATCAATAAATTTGAATATATGGTAAATTATTCCTGATTTTTATTTAAATTAAAATGAAGCAATTTTATCCAGAACTTTAGAAAACTTTTACTTTAGAAATTTTTTAAAAAAGAAATGAGTGTCCCTTTAATTTTATTTTTAAAAAGAGGTTATATTTGAAGTGAAATAATTTAATGAGGAGAAAATTTTTTTAAATTTTATTTTTTTAATGTTATCTGGAAAAATTGAAAACATTAACAACCAAAATGTGATAAAAAAGCAGAAAACTCAATTTTTCATTTTTACATCTATAATGACTGCCTTGTGCTTGGAAGATTTCCGTGAAAGCTTAAATATTGTGTTCGTTAGATTTAAGTATAGTTCTCCTTTGAAGCAAATAAATGTCCAACATAAATGCTTTGTAAGAAGCTGAATCTTAATCTTCTTGTTACTAAATATGTTGATAGGACTCAGATAAGGAGGCTCTCTTTTTTTATTATTATTATTAATTGCAATTTTTTGGATTCTCATTGCCCTACTGAGGATTAACGCCTTTCTGAGGAGCCATACAGTGTTTTCACTACATCGCAAGAAGGCGAGATTCTCGCATATTTTTTCTTTTCTCACATTAAAAAATGATCACCGTGAGAAATTCGCGCATTCTATAAACCAATATCAAAATTCGCAAATTTCTCGCATTTTGAAACAAATTTCTCATTCTGCCATTTAGAATAAAATCTATTTCACTTTTCTTCCTGGATCTTTCATTAGTTTCAATATCTGCCCCATTATCTAGCTTCCCTATTTACCAGTATTGTTCAGAACTTTTAAGAACTGCAGAACACCATCCCTCCGAACCTCTTTCAGAACGCATTTCTCTGCAACCAAGTGTTTATCGTAGGTAAGGTTTCTTCATGTAAGATGTTCAAATTTTTTGCGCATTAATGCAAGATGGACAAATACCTTGTAATATCTTCTACTCCAAAACGGACGAATGAAAATTAAACAAATGTGAATAGAAACGATCAAAACAAAACAAATACACATTTGAGCAACCTAATGAGAATAGCTGATGAAAAAGTATATATAGAACATTTTCCATATGAAGATGCAGCAGAAATATTCAATGCTTTAAAAATTAGAAGATGTTAAAAATGTATTATAATTAAAGGAATGATTTTTTTTCAAGTCTCTTTGTGTGTTTTTTTTTTTTTTAAATTTTTAGACTTTACCCATTTCCAATTTTTAGACCTCCCATTGCTTCCTCCAGTTTATTATTCAAATGGTATTGAATAGTGGCTCCAAGCAAAAACGGACTACAGGAAACGCCAAACACAACTCTTAGATGACAAAAATGTTTGAGCTGTTCATCTTCTCCATACCACTTAACTTTTTAAAATCTCACCCTGTTTTTTTTCTGCGATGAAAACACTGCCCTATCACCCCCTTTAGGGCAATCACCCCAGATTGGAACCACTGGTCTGGAAGTTGCCAAGATAGTTTGACTGCTGCTATAAATTAACAGTTCCATAAAGGTTGCACTGATTTAAATAAGAGTTAAAGCTTTAGTTAGTATTAAACTGTTGTTAGTATTAGACTGTTGTTAAATTATAATTAATACAAAACATGTTATAAACTGAAAACCATGTTAATGGACTAGTAGATAGTAACATATTAACATGTTTATTTTCTACTAAAGAATTGGGCAGATGAATATAAGTGCAGCATAAAAAATTTGCTTTAACTTTTTGCATGAAATAAAACTTTTTCAGTTTAATCTATTTTCAAATACGATTGAATTTGAATGATTACCATTGTTAATTACAACAAAAAAAGTAAGTAATTATTGACATAATAGTTGGCCAAATGGCCTTAAATAGTAGATAAGAGTTTTTTTAAGTAACTAGTTTTTGAGTTATGTCCTTAATTGTACAACTTAAAAGTAGTGTTAGCAGAAACTTAAGTTGAATTGAAAAAAATTTAACCAATTTAAATATTATTATATTTTTATCATACAGTTTGGAATTCTAAACTAACCAATTAATGCCCAAGATGCAGTTTTCAATGCTATTTTGAATCTTAATATTTCATGTAAAAAAATCAACTGATGAACTGGATTCAATAAATCCAAATATTTTTCGAGGAAACTAAAAGAAATACAAAATTGCCGGGCATTTCTTCAAGTCTGAGCAGAATAGAGTACCAAGAAAAAACATTTATTTTACAATTAATCTTTCGTGAATATAATTTTAATAATGACTAACTTTCATCCCTTATTAGTGTGAATCCAATTTGGGTAACCCATCCTAAATTTGAAGTGCTTAAAAATGACTAGGGCTGTTAAATAATCAGTGTCTCTATTCTGTTAATCTCTTGAATAAGTTTTTTTCATCTTCTTTAAATGCTTAATGCAACAAATTCTCTGTTTTTCTATTGCTAGATACACCTGTTATATATATATATATATATATATATATATATATATATATATATATATTAAAAAACAAATTAGGCTGGCTTAGCTATTAAATTGCTATCTTTAGTCTCAAAATTTTACTAATAGACACATTTTCTTTGAAATGTAAAGGGAACCAAATATATATATATATATCAACCTGAATGTCTTAATTTTGTTCTTGTGATTGGATATTTGCTTTTGAAACATAAGATTGGATTGGCCATTTATTTAGTGCTAACTATTAAATAAGTTACATAATCCAACACAAAAATGTTGTTTCTCTGAATAAGCATAACATTTTCAGCAGTTTTAGATTTTTGACCTTCAAAGTGGTGGAATGTTCAAAATTTTAGTCTCTTTATTATAAATTTAACTTTTTGTATACTTCTCCATATCTCGGGACCTTTTTATGCTAATCCAAATATTTCTGCTCATAAATATTAAATGTTTTTATTCAAAGATTAGTCAATGTAAATTTTTTATTAATAATTACTGCATATTGTTTTCATTATTTTATTCAATAATGGCCAAAAATGTTTGTATTCTAAAGTTAACAAAGTTTTGGATTATTTTAAATAGCAAAATCCTAAATTTGAAATAAGTTTTCATAATTGTTGAGAAATGAAAATTTTAAAATAAAACTTATTTAATCTTATATAACATATAATTCTAAATGTAGTTTTAATCTAAAATGCATATTTTGAAATATAATTTGTATTGGATTTTATAATTTTGATGGAAACGAAGGATTACCTAGAAAATAATTTCTGTTGTTTTTCTTTGAAATAGCAATTGTTTTAACTTTCAGGAACATCATAAAAGATCTATACCCAAAGATACTTGGAATCTCCTTCTAGATTTCTGTAATATTATATCTGATGACATGAGCAACTATGATGAAGAAGGTATACAATTTTGCTTACCAGTAACTAGAAGTATGAAGTAGAAACTTTGTAAATAATATGCATAAAATATTTCCTTGCATTGTAAAAAATAACTTTATACCTACAGTAATGACTTTTAAGTAAAACTAATTTATCTTGAATTGCTTAGTAAAAGATAAAAAAAAAAAACAAACCAGAAGAACCTAAATACCAAAGCGATAAAAGGAAATGATTTTAAGCAGGGAATAGTGTTGTACATGGTGCGTAAAGTTTGCTTATTTTCGATTTTCTTGTTTTGAAAGCCCTTTAAGGTGCTTTTATTAATGAGTGTTTTTAAAAAGTGCTTAATTTTCCCTTTTTGAAAATGAGATTTTTTTTCTCCCAATTTTTGCCACATATGGTGCAAAAGAGTAGTTTTCCCATTGTTCTATTCAATGATTTCATGATTCATTCAAGCACAATGCATTTCGGCGTACCGTCAGTTCGTAGCGCGTGAAAGCGCCAATCATTATACTTGTTTGATAAAATACTTGTGGGTCTGCTTGTGATTCTACTGAGCTGGTTCGGTGAGGCCAATGCACTCTCATGTGCAACCCTGTTGCATTTTGCAAGATGTTCTTAATTTCAGGCTTAATTTCCACCCTCTGATTTTGAAACGAAAAATCTTGATATTTTTATAGTGGATAATATAATCAAGAAAAAAATTTGTCAGAAACTAGTTATTTTATCATGATCATGTAAAGTCTTAAAAAATTATTTTGCATTTTGTTAACGCATATGGTGTTTAAAAATTTTTTTTGAGTGCTTAAAATGTACTTAAAAGGTGCTATTTTTTGTTGAAAGCCCTGGCTATGCACCCTGTTGTACTTTGTGACAATGACAATTTCTAAAAAATCTGAGGACAACATTAGCATTATTTTTATTTCTAAATTTCATTTTTACCAATAAATGACATCACAACAAAAGTAAGCATTTAAAGCTTATTGAATAAGTTTCTAGATGAGGTAAACAAAAATTTCTTTCAATTCCATTCTCTTTTTTTAAGACAGATTTATAAAACTACTAAATTTATGTGGTTATTGAAGAGAAGATTTTTAAAAGTTATTCTGAAAAAATAATGATAATTCATTTAGATTGACTTCAGTTTTTTTTCTCCACTATTATACCTTAGAACATGTTCTAAGGTACAACTGTCAGGCTTGTGATTTTCCTCCTAATTTCATACCTGCCAAGTCTCCTGTATTTTATGACTGTTTCTTGTTTCCCTGCATATCCTCAAATTTCTCCGTATTTGTTGAAGAAATTTTTTTAAAAATATTTTGTCGATAAAATATCTGCTGATGGCAAAAATATATCTCTTATTCCTCAACAGATAGTGCTATTACCAGTACTGCAGTATGTTGAGTGTTAATAGTTAATCCTCTTTAGGTTAAGTTTATGTACATATTTTTTACTTCGCTAAAAGTAAATGCTTTTATTGTTTCCAATTTTGAATTTCTCTTTTTGACTTACATGATTATGCAAGATGTGTCAAAACTTTACTCATAGCCTAAAAAAATGTAACTGGTAAGATCGTTACTATCTTATTTCTCCAATGTTGACAGGTATGTAATTTTCTGAATCTCAAAGCCATTTAATTGTTAAATTCATTGAGTCAAGGATGTAAATTCTTCTAAATATGCACAGAATTTTGCAAATCCAAAATGAAAATTCCACAAATCAAAAATGTAAGTTTCGACAAAGCTTTCACAGAAATCTGTTTATAAGATATTCAATCAATCTCCAGTTACTAGCACCATTCTTTTCTTCTACTTGACCTCTCCCCACCCTCACCAAACTTGCTCTATTATAGTATATTTATGGTGAGGAGGAAAGAAATTTCCTCTTTCACCTGTATTTTTCTGGGTTCCTCTTACGTGCCAAACTGATGGATAAACATTACTTTTCTTACAAATGAACTTCATAAAATGTTTGAGCTTTCATACTGGCCAAAAGATTTTAGGTTTTGACTTACCTTTTCATGGGTATTATGTCTAATGTTACAGCTCTAGAAGTGTACAACTATATAGCATATCACTTTTGTTAATTCTGTGCTACTTTTCTGTTCCAGATAGCACAGTCTTGCCTGATGCATGGGTAGAAAAATATTGTGACAATATGCCCCATAAATTTTTGAGATATTTCAGATCTAAGTTTAAACCAGGTTGCCTTAAACCACCAGAGACTCATGTAAGATATTAGTTGAAAGGTCTCTATAGATTTGCAATGGTTTTTTGATAATATCTCTTACTGGAATTCAGAAAGATTTGCTACCATTTAAATGAAAAAATTTGAAATCATGTAAATTTGACAATTTTTAAAAAATATTTAGTGTCACATTCATTACTTGACAATTTTCAACTTAAAAACCTAAGAACTGGTAGAATTACTTTCTTCAAAAATGCTCTACCCTACTATAATAGAAGAGACACTTTTAATTTTTGACATTTTTTAAAAAACTTTTTTTAAGTTTTGTTTTTAAGACACTAGTATGATTTCATGAATTATTGTTTTTTTTTTCGTATGAGAAATTAATAAAATTGTATTTTATTTTCTCTATTTTTTCTCTATTTATGCAATATTTGGATACAAGAAAGAAAAGAAAAAAAAGGAGGGAGAAAACTGAAATTGATATTTAGACATTATTCTACTTCAGATCAATCACTTATGGACCAACCAATTTCTGATTTTTTTAAAATTTGTTGTGTACATTCACTACCCTACAATAATGGAAGAGACACTTTAAGTTTTTGATGTTTTTTTTTTTATTTCTCAAGAAATACTTAACAGATTATTTTAAAACTTTAAGAGATTGCAATTTTTCATGCTTAGCATTCAGATATGAAACTTTCAGAACTTTAGGGGATCGACACTAAATTACAAAAGAAAGCAAGTATTTTTGGACACCCTATGAAAGAAAATCAAGCAATAAGTTTGTAACTTCTATCAATTACTTAAGTTATTTTTGCATAAAATTTTGTAAACCTAATGTAAATGTTTATGGAGATAGGGACAATTTTATAAATTGTCTTACGTTTTTTTTTGTTTTTTTTTTTATATCTTTATAAATATACATTAGAATGAAACAAAATTTTTGGAGCAATTTAAAATTAATTACAATATTGATTTAAATTTTTTAAAAAATCGTTCAAAACTGTGCAAGATATGAGTCTTTTAAGTATTTATACTGCCAATGTGCAGAAAAAAATTTTAAAAAAAGTTCATAATTTTATAGTGAAGTAAGTATTTGGCAACTAATGAAAAAAGTTTGATTTGAATATATTAAAAATTTAAAGAGTTCCGAGCAATTATTTGAGTAGTTTTTGTACTTTTTAAATGAGCTCAAAACAGTCAGGGGTTTTCTACAAATTTTATTTACTTTTATACGACAAAATTTTATAACAAATGGTAATACTTTACAATAATTGTACGGTAACCAAAATTTAAAGGTATAAGAAAGGAAAAAACATAGTTTTATGGGGGATGATCCTCCAATAATTCCGGTCTCATTTTTAATAAATCTTGTTTAATAGTACAAAATGAAATTTTAGGAATTTTATTGTTTTGAGCTTTTTAAAAAATACAAAAACTACTTAGAAAATTGTTTCAAACTTTTTAGATTTTTAAGATATTCAAATCAAACTTTTTCATTATTTGCCAAATACAATTTATGCTCTACAAGAAAAAAAAATTTCTTGCCATGCACAATTTAAAAGATCTTATTTATATCTTAGACTATTTTTAGCAATTTTTTAAAAATTTTCAATCATAAATTTTGTAATTAATTTTAAATTGCCCTACAAATCTTGTTTAATACCATTAAATATTTTTTAAAGTTATAGCGAAAAAATTCAATTTTAAAAAAAATTTTACATTTACAAAATTTTATGCGGTTATTAAAAGTAACAACTTAAGTAATCGATACAAGTTACAAGCTTATTGTTTGATTTTCTGGCATTGGGGGTTCAAAAATACTTGTTTTCTTTTTTAATTTATTGTCGGTCACCCAAGCCTGTGAAAGCTTTATAATCTTATTGCTAAGTATGAAAAATCGCATGAACTAAACACCTCAAAAGTTAAAATTTTTATCCTTTAAGTATTTTTCGATAAATTTTTTTAAAAAAAAACATCAAAAACTTATTGTCTCTTCCATTATTGTATTTGGTAGTGTATGTTCACACCAAATTTCATCAAAATCAGAAATTGATTGGTCCATAAGTGATTGATCAAAAAATTAATAATTCATGAAATCATAATGTCTTAGTATCCCCTTAGCTTTTATCTTTAGTTACAAAATCGAATTAATTTTTATAATTTTGTATTAAAATGAGTTGAAATAAATAATAAAATTGTCAAAGCAATTTTGTTATAAAAAATGATTTTAAAGTTTGCTTTCTCTTTGTTAGGTGCCTGGCCTGTTTTAATTGATGACTTTGTTGAATGGGCCAGACCAATCTTACATTCTGGTCATAGCACACAAGTATGATATTTCCTGTGTACAGAACTATTATATGAAAATGGAAGAAAGGAAATGAAATCTTGTAATATAAGTTTTGTAAATAAGTACAACTTGTACATCCACTGTAAAGAATGAATTTCTATTTGTGAAGGTAAAAGAAAGTTATTACATGAATCTAATTTGTTTTATTAAAATAAATGATTTTAAATGCTTTAATTTTGATGGTTAAAGTAATTAGACATGAAACAAGGAGTGTTCCAATATGCATACCTGCTAACTTTTACTCTACCGGAATGATTTTGCCTATAAATTTGAAGCTATCTATCTACTATTAGAACTATCTTTTTTTTATTTTGCCATAGCTTAAAGACATCATTATATAAATACCTTATATATTTCTTTAATTTATTTACTTATGGTGATAGTCCATATAAGTTTGAATTAAACTCCTGAATTCAAAATGCAGAAAAACCATTAAATTTTGCTTAAAAAGATTAAAATAAAATTTTACAAAACATTCATAAAAGTTAGCAGCTATGCTGAATGCATGTCATAATGTAATTTAGAGCTTTTGATGTTATACATGTGATATGTTTTGATTTTTAATTTAATTAAAAAATGAAATGATTCTATTTTATCAATTTAAGAATGAATTTGTTATATAAATAACTTTCAAAATTGTTTGTTATTATTTTTTGTTGAATCAATTCTGATAGCAATTAATTCTATGAATGTTGTGTATAAAAATATACCTTTTTTTTATTTAAAATTGTAAGTTGAATAATACTATTATGAACAAAATAGAAACTATAAATGCTTGAATATGAAATTGACTTTTATAAAGTTAATAATGCTCGAAATATTTTTTATACTTACTCAATATGTTCAATATTTTTTTGTGATTTATTGGATGTACTACTCCAAGGTTTAATAAATCACTGCTTTGATTTTAGAGCAAACAGTGTGTTGTTGCTCTAAAGTAAATATATATATATCTTTAGTAGTTGAACTGCTTGTATTGAATTTTGTATTGAACTACACTTTGTAATGATTGAAATTTTTTTGCAAGATAAAATGCTCTTTTATTCATTAATTATGAAATGGACAGTCAAGATTGGACAAGTTTTAACATAAGTATTAAGATGAAACACAAGTATCTGGTTTTTTTATTGTGTTCTCATCTTTGGCATCCAATATTTACTATATTTTTCATTGTTGATCTTTTTGTTATTGATTAGCAAACATATTTTTATTTGTTAATCATTGCGATCTGTAGAAAAATTGTTATCTCTTAAGGATACTTCAAGAATTAATATTTTTATTCAGTTAAATAAATAAATTTGACTTCAGAACTCTTTTATGCTTAGGAAGCATTAAATAAGTTTTAGTGTAATGTCTCATATCCGGACGTCCCTTTTCCAGAAGGATCGATTTCCCGGACACTTTTTAGCAATCAAAATAAACAAACATATCTTCATCTTCCCCTTTAAAAAAAAAAAGGTCTTTTGACACTTTTTCTCTTCTAGCTTGCACTGAACCCCTGATTTATGCATTGAACCCATAAATCACAAAGGGGAAGAAGAGAAGATCTACCAAGACCATTGAGAAAAGAGGGAGATTTGTTTTCAAAAGACCGCAACTGCATCCCCTCCCCTCTCTTTTCCTATGCCGCTGGCTAGTAAAAGAGACATTTCCTGGAACCTTTTTATTGAAAGAAAAGGGTAAACGCTGCAAGCATTAACGTGGAGGGGGAGTCAAAATGGAACATTTCAATAGGTCTGAAAGGATACATGTCCCTGAGAAACATTCATTCTTCCCCTGACCATGTAATATTTAGGAGGCGGGGAAAAAAGGGGATAGCATTCTTTCTTTAGCAGATTCTTTCAGTCATACAAGAAAAAATAAAGAGAACCCCATCAGTGTGCCCCGCCTTTATGCTTGATTGATAGCCAATGATTGGAGAGAAAACAATAATTTGTCACTTCCCCACCCTCATCTTAAATGATCTCCTCTCTACACTTATTTTCTTTCACAAATAAGGAGGAAATGAATTTTTCTCCACCTACCCACCTTAATGAATGACAGGAATTTCCCTTTCTTCCTTGAATCATTCTAGTTAAAAATGGCGTATTATTATTTTCATAACTGTGAATTTTTTTTCGTTATCTATATTTTAAGCAATAATTTTTTTTCCTAATATTTCATATTTGATTGATTGGATAATCTAATACCAGAACATTATTCCCCTTAAAAATAATGTTTATTTATTTTTGCTTCTTAGATTTAGATCATTTTAAGCTTTGTTCCAGAATGAAATGAATTTCCCCTTCCTGCTTGAACCGTTCTAGTTCAAAATGGCGTATTAATATTTTCATAACTGTCAAATTTTTTTGTTTTCTATATTTTTAGCAATAATATTTTTTTTTCTAATACATATTTTATGTTTGATTGATTAGATATTCTAATACTAAAACATTATTCCCCTTAAAAATAATGTTTATTTATGTTTTGCTTCTTAGATTCAGATTGTTTATTTGATCATTTTAAGCTTTGTTTACCTTGGGGGTCAATTATACGGAAAAATCTATTATGCAAACTTCTGGAAGTCCCACCGATTCCAGATACGCGACTTTACACTGTATTTATAATAAAATGAGTTTCTTCTTTTTGGGAGTTACTTTCAAAACCATCTCAATAAATTTTTAGAATTTTTGTTATAACCATTTGTAGCAATGCCACAATTTTTTTCTATATTTTCTAAGTTAATATTAAATATTTTGAAATTTACTAAATAAACACTGAAAATAGGATTACTTTAAAACTTTTTATTATATTTGAAAAAAGCATAATATATAGAGCCACAATTCCAAAAGTTCATCTAAATCTAAAATGAATTTGTTATATAAATATGTTTATTAAAATATTTTCTGAAGGATAATGACTAAGTTAGAAAAGGAAAAAAACACATTTCTTCTTTAACCCACTGACGGTTCTGCATGTAAAAAGTCGCATTTTAACCTGCAGTCTTCTCTGCATAGCAAAACCGGTTTTCCCATGTTAACTGATAGGGGAACTGTGTGTAGGGGAGAAACATTCTCCCAATTTTGCCCATTTCCTTAACCGCCAGTGGGTTAAAAAACAAACAATTTTTCTTGCACTCATTGCCAAAGCATTGCCAGCTTTAAGCATTACCAAGTCTATGGCAACCTATTTTATAACTGCTAACTTCATACATAACACTTAAAAGCATGGTCATATATATATATACAGACGGACTTCTATTTAACGAACTTCCATTTTACGAATTTCTCTGTTTTGCGAATTTTTCCTTGGAACCAAGAGCATTTTGGAAATTTCTTCGTTAAATAACTTCTAAATAGCTAAGTGAATTTTCTATTTAACGAATTTTTTTTTAGATCTACTTTCCCCATTTCCCTAAATATTTGAGAAAATTATTAACTTGTTAACGCATTTTATGGCGGACTTGAACTGATTTTCTCATCCCCTTAACTTTTAGAGAAAGCAGTAAAATTCCTTTCCCTTTTTGTTTGCAATTCATACAGGAAATGCAACGGAAAGGGTCAAATTCCTTGAATAGGAAATGAGCAGAGAAGATAAAGGGGATGGGTCATCAAAGTGTGTGGTCCCTGGTCCCTTATTGACATGGCCTATTATCCCCACCCCCACTGTTCACTTCCTTTCTAGAAAAACTTCCAACATTCTCGTTGTTCACTCAGTAGAGCTCAGTTCTCTAAATCGCCTCCTGTTTTTTGATTGCTGATCAGAGTGCTGCTTGTAGCTTTTCTTGCGGCTGCAAAACGTCAAAGCAAAAGTGCCTGACCATTAAAGGAAAAAATTTAATTCTTCAAGAAGTGGATAGAGGTGTGAAAAAAAAAGATATTGCATCAAAATTTGGTATTCCTTCAAGCAGCTTATCAACGATAATAAGAAACCGTGATAAGATTGAAAACAATGATTTACCAAATCCTTGTTCAAAACGCTTGAAAACATGTGTCTATGAAGATGTGAATGAGGCAGTTTTGAAGTGGATACACGCAATGCGAGATAAAAACGTGCCGATCTCTGGACCTTTAATAACTGAGAAAGCAATGCAATTTGCAAAGGCATTGGGACACGATGAATTTCGAGGAAGTAGTGGATGGCTTGACAAGTTTAAAAGAAAACAAGGAATTGTAGGAAAAGTTATGTCTGGTGAAAGTAATGACGTCTGTGATAAGGACTATGAAAGTTGGATTGCAGAGACTCTTAATAAAATTTTAAAAGATTATAAGCCAGAAAACATTTTTAATGCTGATGAGACGGCTTTATTTTTTCAATGTTTGCCTCAAAAGACCCTAACATTTAAAAATGAAAAATGCTTTGGAGGAAAACGCAGCAAGGCAAGAATAACTATCATGCTAGGGGCAAATATGACTGGCAATCAAAAATTAAAACCCTTAATTATAGGAAAAAGCCAAACTCCAAGATGTTTTAAGGGCACAAAATCTTTGGAGATTGATTATGAATTCAACAAAAAATCATAGATGACAGCAGACATTTGTGAAAAATGGATTCAAAAATTGGACAAACTTATGATTGCAGAGCATCGCAAAATTGCTCTAATTTTCGGCAAT
The DNA here is from genome assembly GCF_982258835.1 of Parasteatoda tepidariorum. Lineage (NCBI taxonomy): Eukaryota > Metazoa > Arthropoda > Arachnida > Araneae > Theridiidae > Parasteatoda > Parasteatoda tepidariorum. The sequence goes on from NC_141765.1 coordinate 77,314,380, forward strand.
TGTCCTGCCCATCCGAAGGAAATCAACAAAAAACTGAAAAACATTTCCGTTTTTTACTTGCCTCCAAACACTACATCGAAGCTACAACCAATGGATCAAGGGGTGATTCATTACTTTAAACTGCACTACCGCAAAAGAATTTTACGAAAAGTTATCACTGCGCTTAAAAATAAGCAATCAGTGCCAAAGATCAATTTGTGAGCAAGCATAACAGAAATTTCCAAAGCATGGAACTATGATGTTACAGATCGTACCATTCGTAACAGTTTTGCTAAAGCTGGATTCGAGAATTTGGAGAGTGAGGACGAGGATGATATTCCTTTAGAGGAACTTAAAAAAATTTGGGTACAGCTAAGAGAGAACCATGAAATTGATGATGTACGGATAAATGATTTTCTTTCTATTGATTCTGAAGCTGAAACCACCGAAACATGATCTGAATCAGATATTTTGAACTGTGTGAAAAATAAAAACAATACAGCTATAAATTGTGAGGAAGAAGATGAAGATGGAAATGATGAAGAAATTAGCAAACCTTCATATGATGAAATGTTAAAATCATTTGAAACAATTCGACGTGGATTGCAGTTTGAGGAGAATACGCCTGAAGGAAGTTTTGGTGCATTACAAAAATGCGAGACCTATTATGAGAAAAAACACTTTTTCAAACAAAATTAACAGACTTTATCAATAGCAATTAAAATTAAGAATGCATGTGAAAATGTATGTTTAAAATTACATTTATAATAAATGCAGCAATAATTTTAATATATAAAAATTTAGCATTTTTATTCAGGGGAAAATATGTGTAGCATGATAGTATAACACTGGATAATGTTTTGTTCTATTCTTACTTTCATTGCAGATTTCTTTTATGGGTAAGATTTATAAAATAAATGATAGATAATAATTTACAAGATAAAGGTGTATCAGTTGCAATTTTAATTATTTCTAGTATCCATGAATTTAAAACCTATTCTACGTTGTGTAAGTATTTCAAAAGATGATTTCCTATTTAACGAATTTTCCATATAACGAACTTTTTTTCGGGATTTAGTGACTTCGTTAAATATAGGTCCGACTGTATGTATATATATGAGACCATAAAAATTTTCTCAATGACCATAGAAGTTGGTTTGTATACTGTTTACACCATTCTAAATGGTTTTGCTTGGTGACTTATAAAATAAAAATAATTTATATTGTTATACTTAAATTGTTACAATCATTACAATAATAGTCAAATATAAGATAATATTCTGTACGTACATTATTCTGATTCACTTGAAGCTGTTCTGATATTACCAGATTGATCAGGAGTAAATTAATTAGTATATTCAAAGCCTAAGCTAGAGCTGCACAATGTGCGGCCCTTGAGAGCTTCTGAACACTTTTTTTTTTGAGAAATAAGACAAATTTTGAATTTCTCTTCACAAAATATTTAATGTATTATAATAGTTTAGTTTTAATTTTGGGTTTTGCTTAATCCCTATAAATTTTCTTAAATTGAAATATTTAGTTCAAATTTACATTACTCTTTGAAAAGGGTATGTATGTAGTTTTTTTTTACATATTTATTCTATCAGCAGTATAGTTATTTTTTGTTGAAGTTTATAATATCTCTTCTCCTCAAATATATATATAGATAAATCAATTATTATTAAAAAGCCAAAAAAAAAAAAAACCAGTAAATAAATAAGTTTTTTTTTATTGAATGAATTTTGATAATTAAAAGTATTTAATTACTAAGCTTACTGATGAAAATATTTATTGTTCAGAACACCAATCTTACGATGAAAATTATCATACTTGTCACCAACACGACTAAATATGTGTGCGGCCCTTCGTTAGTCAACCTACTCTGCAAGTGGCCCTACATTCAAAAAGTTTTCGCATCGTTATCCTAAGCTGTAATTAATTAATACCTGTTGTTTAAGTATCCATTATATAAATAGTAGTAATGTGCTTTAATAGTTTTTAGTTCAGCGAAGTACTAAAACTGAAATGGGCACAAATTAGCTTGTGTTAAACTACAAACTTTAATTAAACAAAATTCTCTTTCAAGAACATATGCCAATATATGCAATACATAAAACTATAATGATATAAAACATTTTTTTAGAGATAACTGTGGAAAAAATGTGTAAATATTTAAATTTAATAATTATTAAATATTTATGAGTGAAGAAATGAACTGTGATGAAACTTTCTATAATTTCTTCAAAAATATATGTTTATTTATTTTATCTGTAATTCATCAAAAGGATATAAATGTGAACTCGTAGGAGAATGTGAAGAATTGTAACAAAAAGTTCAGGAAATGATGCATATGCCAATAAGTGTGCCAAGATGGTTTTTATTTTTACCAACATACATTATTAAATTTAATAAACATACCTTTTTTTTTTGACGGATTCGGATTTCTGACCCCCAAAATATAGGGGGTAGCAGCAATAGTTTGGTCAGAAGAGCTTTCCAAAGTGTGGACCCCTTAATGTTAATTTTACCATTTACGTATTTATCTATATTTCAAGAACTTTTTAAGCGAATTGAAAATTTTTTGCACGCAATGATAAAATTTGTTGAAAATAAAATGATAAAATTTCTTGCAAAAATAACTTTTAGTAAATATTTATTATTTTATTTTAGAATGGTCGTGTTTTGGATTGTAAGGTATATAATTTTTTGCATTATTTTGAAGAATTTAATTTTACATGGCAAAATACAAAATTTCGGCAAAATCAGTTGAGTAGTTCCTGACAAATTGAATTTCAAAAAAGTCAGATGTGTAAAATTTGATTTCTCAGGAGCTTCAAATTCATTTAAATTTTGTATTTTGCTATGTAACACATACTTTAAAATGATGTAAAAAATTGTATACCTTAAAATTCTAAATTTTTTCGACTATTTAATGAAACTATAAATATTTATTACAATATATTTTTTGTGTCAAATTATCTTTGGATAAACGAATTTTATAACTGTGTGTAAAATTTTTTTTAATTCGCTTAAAACATTCGCTAGTTATGGCAAAAAAGTTACATTAATATTAAGGGGTCCAACAAATGTAGGAAGTTATTTAACAGAGCAAAGAAATCTGGTGAATGGCAGTCCTACAGAAACGCTCTAACTGCTTATAACAAGGCGATCAGAGCATCTAAACGTCGCTCATGGCAGACTTTCTGCGATGGCATTAATACTAATTCTGCCACCGCAAAGATTGCAAAAATTCTTACTAAAGACTTTAATTGCAGTTTAAATGCTATCCGTCTTGCAAACGGAAGATACAGTGAATCAGGAGAAGAGGCTCTTAGAGAATTACTAGAAGCACACTTCCCTGGATCTCATCCTGTGGAGAATGAAAATCTACATATTACTACCACAACTACTTGTAGTAGGGAATGACTGGGAGGCCGCCAAAATGGTGGTCTCCTATGAGAAGGTTGTATGGGCCATAAAGTCTTTTAAGCCCTACAAGTCACCAGGCATGGACAACATCATACCAATGATGCTTATCCAGGGGGTGAATACACTGGCCCCTATTCTATGTAGGATTCTTCGATCCTGCATAGCATTTGGGTATATACCTCTCTCTTGGAGGAATACCAGGGTGATTTTCATACCAAAACCAGGTAAGGAGAATTATTTTGAGGCTAAATCTTTCAGACCAATCAGCCTCACTTCCTGTCTGTTGAAAGCGATAGAAAAACTAATTGACAGACACCTCAGAGACACTGTGCTCATAGAAAGGCCACTGTCCTCCTCACAGCATGCCTATCAACCAGGCAAGTCTACCGACACCGCTCTGTATGAGCTCTCCTACCTGCTTGAGAAATCTATCACAGATAAGGAGATGGCTCTCGCGGTTTTCATTGATATTGAAGGTGCGTTTGATAAAGTCCCTGTTGAGACTATCATCAATGCACTTAGGAACAGAGGCATAAACTCAATAATTACCAGATGGATAGCGAATTTGCTTTCCTCTAGGTATGTTTGTTCCTCTCTATTGGATGCAAGCATGAAAGTGCATGCAACTGCCGGATGCCCCCAGGGAGGGGTTTTGTCCCCTATCCTATGGTGTATGGTAATGGACTCCCTGTTAGTTCGGTTAACTGCTCTTGGCATTCCCTGTATCGGGTACGCTGATGACGGTGTTATTGTTGTCAGAGGCAAACATGGAAAAACTGTCTCTGATATCATGAATAATGCACTCCTAGAAGTAGCTAGGTGGTGTTTTAAATCAGGCTTATCTGTCAATCCATCCAAGATAAGTTATGTAGCCTTTACACGGAAAAGGCAACTTGATCTAGGTAATGTATACTACCTGGACCATAAATTGGAACTCACAGAGAAAGTCAAGTTTCTCGGAGTTTATTTTGACTCCAAACTAAATTGGGGTCTTCAACTTGAATACTGCACCAACAGGGCCAGAAAAATTTTCTGGTCTTGTAGAAATGCTATTGGTAGAACATGGGGATTGTCCCCCAAAATAGTCTACTGGATATACTCAATGATTATTAGTCCTATCATCACTTATGGCGCAATCGTCTGGTGGTCAAGGACTAGATTGAGCTCTGCAAGGTCTAATCTTAACAGACTACAAAGAATGGTCTGTGTAGCCCTGTCAGGCTGTCTCAGGACCACTCCTACAGCTGCTCTAGAGAGCTTACTTGGGCTTCTTCCATTGAACTTACGCATTGAAGTTGAAGCTCAGACAGGCGTAAAGCGTCTTATGTACCTTGGCCTATGGAAAGAGAATTCCAAACACTTATCATGGGGACATCTTGTTTCACAAGTGAAGGATTTATCCTCTTTTATTATGCCTAGTGATTTTATGTCACTAAGATATGCTTTTCACAAGCCCTTCAAGATCCATTTTCCTACTAGAGATGAATGGTTCAATTCTCCTCGGTGGCTTAAAGGCAAATGCCTGATATGGTACACTGATGGGTCAAAGATTGATGCCAAATCAGGAGCAGGAATTTACTGCTCCAATGATGGTACCAAACTTCACTTTCCCCTGGGAAATTATGCCACCGTTTTTCAGGCTGAAGTCTATGCCATTATCTTGTGCTGCAAGTTATGCATAGACAAAGGATATCAAAATACGACTATCCGCATCTGTTCTGACAGTCAGGCTGCTCTCCTATCACTGTCAAGGTGTAAATTCACCTCTTTGTTAGTGTGGGAATGCTTCTCGGTCCTCTGTGACCTGTCCACTCATAACAAGGTATCCCTGCATTGGGTACCAGGTCATATGGGTATCGGTGGAAATGAGCTAGCTGATGAAGCAGCACGGGCTGGCTCTAATGCAATTTTCTGGGGCCCTGAACCTGCGCTGGGAATTTCTCCCTCCTCATTTAGGGCAACCATATTCAAGCTCTACGGCAAGATCGCCCATGAGCAGTGGCGCGCTGCTGACGGTCAAAGACAAGCTAAGGAGCTGAATCGAGACTGTCCTAGTGTACGTCAAAAGGAGCTCTTAAAGCTTAACAGAAACAGTATAAGGAAGATCATTGGTCTTCTTACTGGCCACTGTATCCTCAGAAGACACCTAAACATTATGGGAATAGAATCAAATTCTCTTTGTCGGGGATGTCATCTAGAAGAAGAGACATCACGACACATACTCTGTGATTGTGAGGTCTATTCTGCTCAAAGATTTGAGCATTTAGGACAGCATATTGTCAATGCCTGGGAACTGCAAGATGTTCCTGTAAGGTGCTTGCTGAATTTTATTTCAGCCATAGGGCTTTCATGCTAATCATGATTTTAGGGTCTGGGTACAATAGACCTCTGGTCGATGTGCCCTGCTCGTCAGAGCTGCCCAACCTTTAAGTCTAAGTCTAAGGGGTCCAACAGGGTGGCGACCTATCTTGAAAACGTAGAATCGTCAGGGAATTTTTTTCTTAAATTAAATTATTTTCAATTAAAGCAAAGCAATCAACTAATCTAAAATAAAACACCTTGTGTTCATTGCCGTAACTTCACCCCTCGGGGCCCTGGGGCAAAAATTTTTGGAGGCCCTTTCAAAAACTTTCAGTACTCCATCTCTAACCGTCATTTTAGATATTTATGTATTATGTTAGCGAATATGTTTATGAAAACAAGTTATTTGTTCGCATATAAATTGGATAAGAAAACATTGTAAGTTTTACACATGGCAAAATACAAAATTTCAGTGAAATTGATTAATCCTGAGAAATTAAATTTTAGAAAAGTCGTACTTATAAAACTCAATTTCTCAAGAACTAATCAACCAATTTCTCTCAAATTTTGTATTTTCCATGTGGAATTAGATACTTTAAAATTATACAAAAAAAAAAAACTATATGCCTTACGGTTCAAAAGTTTTCAGACTATTATTGTCCTGTAGTGGACTGATCGTTAAGACACGGATCCCAGCAGATCACCGAAGTCAAGCATCACTGGCTGCTGTCAGTGTGTGACCACTTGGATCAGTCTGCGTAGGGACCGAGGGTGTGCGGTATTGGTCATCGTTAAACTGTTCTACCTTAAAGTACTCGACTTCGCGTGCATGTCGCTAGGCTACCGAAGCGGGGGTGCCATCCCCTCTGCAGAGGATCAAACCTCAAGGGATGTTTCCCAGACCGTCGCCAATAGCCTATTGTGTAGCACTAGTGCGACGTAAATGATCATCCGAAATAACTCAAGTTTGAGTGCATAATATTAACTCAAATTTGAGTTAATTTCTATAATTTTTGATTGTCAATCTGTATCAATTGATTGAATCGTTTTAACACTAACCTGAGTGAATTTAACCATTGGTATCACTTGATTGGATCGTTTAAAGTCAAACATAGGGGAATTTCAGTCATTTTTTGATTGACCATTTGTATTACTTGATCGGATCATTTTAACTCAAACTTGAGTGATTTTCAATAATTTTTGATTGCCCATCTTTATCACTTGATTGGATCGTATTAACTCGAACTTCAGTGATTTTCAATCGTTTTTGATTGACCATCTCTATCATTCGGTTGGATAGTTTTAACTCGAACTTGAATTATTTTCAATCATCTTTAATAGACTATTAGCATCATTTGAGCGTATGATTTTGAATCTAATTTGAATGAATATCAATTATTTTTTATTCATAATTAGCATCCTTTGAGTGAATTTATTTGAATCATACTAGATTTATTTTCAATAATTTTTCATTCTTTTTACTTGAATGTTATTTAAATCACATTTGAGTTAAAGTTCGACCATTCATTGAATATTTTAATAAGTAATAAATAAGATTAAACGAAACATATTTTTAGCTTGTATAACAGGAATAATTTATCAGAATTTATTCCTTTTAAATTTTATGCATGGCATGTTCGGTCATTAATAAGTTTATTATTTATAATAATTTTAAAACTAAACTGTAACAGTTAAGAAGAAATTTGAAAGCTTAGTAATTCATCTGCATTTAACAATTAATATACTGAATATAATCGCAAGATAATGATTTTAAGAGTTTGAAAGCTTTGCGTCAGATTTAAGTACAGAAGTTTAGGGATTTTTAACTTTTTGTAATGAAATTACGGGTTTTTAACTTTTTGTCATTCTGAAGGGAGCTTCTTGCGAATCTGATCACTTTCTGAGAACTGGAATATAGGAAGAAACATATTTTTACAAATTGCATAAAATACAAGGAATCTATAAATAGCGTTATTTCACATGTGTTAAAAAATAAATGTTATCTTACATATACTAATTTATACACAATTTTATAATACTTACAAAAAAAAAAGAAAGTGCAGATGAATACTGTAATTAACACACATACAGGTAACAGGGCCGGGAACGTGTGTGTCATTACCCACAACCTCTGTTAATAATGGGTGTTTTTTGAAAAAATTTGGGTATATATATTCTAATACAGGGTAAATAATAGTTTAATGCCCCAATTTAAAATATTTTTCAAAGTATGCAATTTCGCAAGGTAAGCGAAGACTTCTGTGCATAACACTTTACACAGCAAATCGAGGACCATCAGCAGAAAATGTCGCATAGAATGCATTTTTATACAGTTACTCTGCTCCAAGTCATTCAAATTTTAAAACATTTAGTTCTGAGATGCTTATACTGCATGTTTTGAAATTTATTAAAATGTTACTGCAAAAATATATATATATATATATATATTTCGTGTTTAGATGTTGAAATTTTGACACCTTTTTGGTGCTAGAAATATGACAACTCGAATGAAAATTAATAACCATATGGCAAAATAGACTATATATTACAGCTTTTTAAAAAATGTATTTGGTTAAAATTTAAAATACTTCTCTTCAGCTCTCAAATAATTTATCCTTTTTAAATTTTTTTTCTTCATAATTTTACTAATGTTAGAGCACTGAACTCGGTCACGGATTGAAGCTCATTATTTTAAACATGATTACTAAGAAAAAAAATGAATATTTAACAATATGATCACTTAAAAAATGTTTACTTAAAAGATGATTACTTAAAAATTGATTACGAAAAAATGATTGCAAAATGATTACTAAGAAAAAATGATTGCTTAGGAAAAATGATTACAAAATACAAGAAGAAATTATTACAAAATACAATGCTTAGAAAAAATGATTACAAAATAATTGCTTTGAAAAAATGATTACAAAATACAAGAAGAAATTATTAAAATATTATTGCTTAAGAAATTATTACAAAATTATTGCTTTAAGAAAATGATTGATTCAAAAAATTTATTACAAAATGATTGTTTGAAGAATTATTACAATATGATTGCTTAGAAAATGATCTCAAAGTGATTGCTTTAAAAAAATTATTACAAAATGATTGCTTTGAAAAAATGATCACTTAGAAAATAATTTCGTAAAAAATGATTACTTAAAAAATGATTACGTGAAAATGTTTACGTAAAAAAATGATTTCTTAAAATAATCACAAAATGATTGCGTAGGAAAAGTGATTGCCAAATGATTACTTAGAAAAAATGATAACAAAATGATTACTGAAAAAAATGATTGCTTAGAACAATGATTGCAAAATACAAGAAGAAATTACGACAAAATACAATAACTCGAAAAAATAATTACAAAATGACAGCTTAGAAAAAGTTATTACAATATGATTGCCTAGAAAAATGATTTCAAAGTGATTGCTCCGAAAAAATTGTTACAAAATGATTACTTAGATAAAATGATTGCTTTGAAAAATTGATTATAAAATTACTGCTTTGATATAATGATTACAAAAAGATTGATTGCTTAGAAAAAATTACCACAAAAGATTGCTAAGAAAAAATGCTGATATATTTATATTTTTTAAATATAAAAACTTTTAAAAATGTGCACCTAAACATGAAAGGAAAAAAAAAAAATTAGAAACATTTTGAGAATTGAATCAAAATTTTCAGATAAAGGGTCTGCACAAAATAAAAAAGTGAAAACTATGAGAGACTTTTCAGTAAATTATCGGATTTTCAAGAACTGGAACTCAATCTTAATGTATTCAAAATTCAATTCTTAAACGCACTAATTAATGCAGACAATATTTTAATGATATAATAAATTGTGAAATAAGACACAAAACGTACTTTCTCTGAATTGAATAAACTTATTTTCGCGAATTTTAAATTTTGACTCTCATATTATGGAGTTTGTGAAGCCACAATTTGCTAAATATGGCCACGATTATTTAGGCAAGAGGGCAGTTCAAAGTTTGGTCCTTAATATATTAATTTAACTTTTTGCACATTTCGCTAAAGCAGGTGAAATTTTTAAGTGAATCAAAAGATTTTTGTACATAATTATAAAATTCGTTAATCTAAAGATAATTTCACTTAACAGTTTTTTGTAATTTTTTATTATTTTATCTAAAAACAGTCAAAACCTTTTTGAATTGTAATGTATAATAATAATGTAATGTATTCTTTTTGCACCATTTTAAAGTATGTAATTTTCAAATACAAAATTTGAATGAAGTACATCCTATTGTTTCTGAGCTAACAAATCATAAACTTGATTTCTCGAGAACTATTTCATTTAAATTTTGTAGTTGAAAATTACATACTTAACAATGTAATACTTTACAATTCAAATTCTCTTCACTGGATAAAATAAATTATAATAATAAACTTATAGAACAGAAATTTATAATTTTGTTTACAATTATAAAATTTGTTACTCCACAGATTTCATATAAAATAATTTTATAATTATTTTATTTAAAAACAGTTGAAACATTTATGAATTGTAATGTATAAAAATTTTTACACCATTTTAAAGTATGTAATATTGGGAATAAATTTTCCACATTGCGCCCCCCCCCCTGCCATTTTTCAAGGGTCAAAAAACCCAAATCTGTCGGATAATATTTTAAAAAAAATAATTTTATTCTGAGAAAGTATTTTTTTGAGTCTGATTTCATAACTTAAAATAACGCCAGCGTTATTTTTTAACATATAAAATCCTCGAAGTATTAAGATTGAGTTTTAGAAAATATGATTACATTAGATCAAAAGCTATTCTGAGCGTTCGCTTTCTATTTTGAGTTCAAGTAGGGGAGAGTCGGGTAGCCCCGCTCACTTAAGGAGTATTGCTTATATTTCTGTATAATACTGAGTAATAATCAACATTTTTGTATGTTTCTATTGTTTTATCATCTACAGTTGACTCGCGTTATAACGACCCCATCGGGACTGCCCCAATCTGGTCGTCATATCAAATGGTCGCTATATCAAATGAGCAAATTTCCTTTGAAAATCGGTCACATAATGGTTTTAAACGTCATAATGCATGCATATACTATTTGTGGTATACATGTTATAAACCAAAAAAGAATAAGATACATACATTAATAAAACATAATGACATTTTAACAATTGAATTACAACTGTTAACAATTAAGAATTTTATTTTAAAGTACAGATTAAAAAACATAGTATGACAAAAAAAAATCTAGTTTCTAATGAATTAGTTTTTTGATGTACATAATTTGCGGTATATATAACGAATTTTTTTTATGTACATAATCTGCAGTATTATAAAGAAGAGTAAACCGAGGAACATAAACGAGGCTTCATTAGACCAAGACATTAATTTTTTGATGTGCATTAATTTGTAGAAGTTACATGTTAACAGGACTTAACGGAGGTGTGCTTGTTCAAGGTCAACCATTCAACCCCAGTTTCCAATAGGAAGTTAGAAAAGAGCTGTGTTCAAATTCAGAGAGGGTCGTTATATTAAAAGTTGACCTTTTTTACGGTCGTTATAGCAAGAGTAAAATAACGTTATCTTTTATGGATGTGAATTGGGACTCCTTCACAGGGTCGTTATATCATGTTGGTCGTTCTATCACAGGGTCGTTATAACACGAGCCGACTGTAATTAAATAATGCAAAAAGAATAAACCAAAAAAAGAATAGTTAAACTTGAAAAAATAGAAATTTAAAAAAACATGTTTTTCAGCTCTTTTCAAAATGTGTCGGGTAGCCCCGCCCAGTTACAAAAATTGCGTTTTTTGGCTATTTTTTCAGGTGTAAATGAGAATGACCAATATATTGACAATAGATAAACCTCATTTATCATTTTTATCACAAAATTATTTTATTTATTACATATTTATATACTTTTAGTGAATTCTATCATTTAATAACAACAAATGTCATACTTTTTATCATTATTAATGTATATTAATATATTATAATATTAATATATATTTATCTTAAATATTTAACGAAAATAATTTAATTTAAGTAACATTAATTAATAACAATAGTTGTTTTTCAATATAAACTTATTTGGTTAATCTCTTCTTATAAACTTAATTTAAAATACTTCTTATAAAATTACAAATTCACTTTGTATTTTGATTGCATTCAAATGCTTCTGTAGATTGATTCGTTCACAAATAAGTGAAAATAAATAAGTAAGCAAATAGCTTATCATAATATTTATGATTTCTTGATATTAAATTTAATTTGGATATATCAATTACATTTTAAAAATATTTAATTTTTCATTTTTAAATATATAAATTTATGTTTCATATAATATTAAAACATATATTTGTTGTTAAAAATGCATATAACATTCAAATTTGAAGTAATAAAATAATAATCGTTGCAACCGTACATTTATCGACGAAATAAAATTGGGCGGTGATACCCGACATTCATGTGAGCGGGGCTACCCGAAATCCAATTTTTTTGTAAATTTGTAATTACTCGAACAATTTTTTACATACAAACTTCTTTCTTTGTGCAAATTAAACTTAAGACTACATACTTTAATGCTGTAAGTATAGAAAAAATTATTTTTTTAGTATTAAAATGAAGTTTAATCGAAACATTCAATCAATTTTTCTTAATTTCATGACTACTGTATTCAACATATTTTCAAAACTATTGTTTACTATGTTACAGCTGCATAAATACCTGAAACTTTGAAAATAATCTTTAATTAATGTAACAATTAATGTCCGATGGCCCATTGATTTGAAAAAGTATTCTACACATATGAAATTGACTGTGGGCGGGGCTACCCGGCTCTCCCCTATATATCAAGCTAAATCTTCTTGAACATGAAATAAACATAATACACACCGAGTCAAGATCGAATCTCATTCTGAAATCGGTTAAAGTTTTAAACGTTCAATTTGCAAGTGTATGCTCTTAATCATGTAATTGGTTCAAAAAAATATATCAATCAAGGAACTTCTCCTTTATTAGCCCTCCCAACCCGCTTTTCTGTAACAGAAGTTCCCACATAGAAGGGCAATTTAAAAGTTTCAAGCTTGTTTTATCTTCAGCACTTAGAGGAATATTATTTTTCGCTGGAAAAAAAAAAGCTAAAGTACAGGGGAGCAGTTTAGTAGTCCCCAAAATGTGTCAGAAAGGAAAAGTATGCCCGTTTGCGTGGAAAATCAATTTGCTACACACAAGCAGGGACGGATTTAAGCTTGGCGGGGCCCTAAGCTACTGAAAATGATGGGGCCCTTTTAAGTTCAATTCTATTTCCATACACCTAAAGTAAACTGTCGTATTTTTTATTGCTGAATATTAACATTATATTATTAAAAATTAGATAATATTGCTTGATTGTTAAATATATTGATTGTGATGGGACTATAATGTAGAGCCTTTCTATTATTACACATATTTTTTGAACGAGGAAAAAAACAAACTCATAAGCACAGAGTAAAGATTTGGCATGTTAGAAGAACCATTATATGTTTAACAGAGGTTTTTTTTTTCTGGAAATTCTGAATCTATGTTATTTGGAATTTTAAAAGATATTTTTTTTATTTATTTTTTTTTTTTTTGCGAATTTTTTTTTCTAAATTGTTTCTTTTTTAAACGTTACATTTCGCTTTGCTGCTCTATGACTTAGAATGAAGGAACATGAAATTATGAAGGAGTGTCAAAAATAAGCAAGGAGTTAGAAAGAACATAAGAAAATACAATTTGATTATTAGTTTTATTTTTTTTTACAACCGACTTAATTTGAGTTTACGACTACAAATGTTTAACTCCGTATAATATTGAATAATCACCTTATAATTTTGAACTCAATCCAGAAGACAGGAGAATTGGATCAGTCCCCAGAGGTATTGATTTGTTGTGAGAACTTAGAGGACTTTGTGACCACGGCAGATTTAACATGCACCAGTCACCATTTTATACATGGGTATTCTTCGGCCGGCTGGATTCGAAATCCCATTCTCACAAACACGAGTTCAACTCCCTGCCAACCAGGCTATCCCGGCCGCGAATTGACAAAACATACCGTAGATTGCAAAGGGTTGGCGAAAATTTCTATAGGCGTTAAAGGAGCGTTCTCGCAAATCGCCAAACAGCTGTGTGCTTATGTTTTTGTTTTGTTTTCGGTATCGCATAACATTCAACAAGTTAAATATGGGTGCGACATTTCAATTAAGCGGGTCTTCATTTGATTCTTCTGCATCAAATAAAATAAAAAGCGTATTTTTTTGTTATAGCGCCGACATAATCGTTTGCATCCGTTGACTAAATTGTGTTTATTAGCGTTTTTTAAAAGGTCGTAATAGAACTAAGATAGAAAAATTACACATTATTACATATTCTATAATTTCATAACTTTCATTAAATGTATTTCGAATAATGAAATTCTTTTCCTACTTATCCACTAATTAGAATTAATAATTTCACAATAACCTTTAATCCTTAATAATGAAATGATTATTATAATAAAGTTTGTTTACTTAAAATATTAAATTTTTTTTTATTGTTTATCAGAGACTTAGTTTCCGATTCTATATTCATTAATTAAACTTAATCGTTCTGCTCGATAACCATTTACAATTTTTTTTAAAATTTTATTTAATTTTCTGTTATTATGAAATTCTTTAAATATTTTTCGACGTGGAGATTATTTAGCAATAATGCGAAAAGCTGAAATTTATAAATGTATAATATTTATAAATGTTTAAGAGAATTTTTAGCAGCTATTTTGAACTAATTATTTTAATTGAAATGTTCATTATACGCAGTTTTATAATAATAATCGTAAAATTCATAGAACAATTGAGTATCACATTTTAAAATGCAAGTATAATTTAATAATTATTTCATTTTATAACTGCAAAACGGTAGATAAGTAACTTCATTATAAAGTTTTACATGATACGAGAATATTATACGATTGCTTTATAATGAAAGAACAACAATTTAAGTTTTAAACTTTTTGTGGAAAAGAAAAAAATTGAAAATTTCTCCTGTCATCGGTGTTAGCGATTAGAGAGTCTTTTATCGTACAAATATTAAGTCAGTATTGTTCCCTTTTAAATAAAAATGCATTTTGCTCCGAAAAAAAAATTACTTGAATTTTGTCGATAGAAATTCCCTAATTATAGCAGCAAAAAGTTTTAAATTTCTAATCAAACTTTCCCTCATTATAATTTTGTGTAAATAATAATTATTAATAATATAAATGACTATTGAAAGGAATTAATTGAGAATGTCCGATTTTAATGAATTAACTGTTTACGCAATCAGATTAATAATTTTTTTCATAATTTACAAGTGGAGAAAAAGTCTTTATAGTTTAAAAGTGAAGAGAAAAATATAGTTGAGATTAAATTTATAAAGTAAGCACAACCCGAAGGAGATCGAAGTAATGGCATTAAAATCGAAATTTCAAAAGAAAAAAATCACGTTTTAGTGTACAGTGAGCAGTAAACAAAAATCTAAAACTAACTTTTGATCTAATGATCAGATGTTTACGTTCTAGGACTCAATCTTAATGGATCGAGAGGGTGAATTCAAATATGCCGCTTAATTATAGCAGACAATATATTTTAAGTTCGGAAATCAGACACTAAAACGAGCCTATTTTGAGAAGAAAAAAAATTTGCTGCGTATTCGGATTTTCGATCCCCAGTATATAGGGGTTGCCGCAATCTGGAAACATTATCCCAATAGTTTGGTCAGAAAAGCAATGCAATGTTAAGACCCCTTAGTGTTAACTTTACTTTTTGCGCATTTCACCATATCTTGGGAACTTTCCAGTGAACTTTTAAGTGAATTGAAAATTTTTTGCACTCAATGTTTTAATGTTCATTTAATTTAGAATTTCCTTAATTCCCTACCACTATTGTAAGATATTTACTTTTCACCTAACTTGTAAAATTAAAAAGTTTAGAATTCTTTACAAAATCACTCAGGCGAAGTGATTGCGTTTTATTTAAACCTTATTTAGAAGGTATTTTTCTAAAAGTATTTCATTTAAAGTTTTTACCTAATTTTTGTTTCTTATTTATCTATAGTTATTGAAAGTTAAGTTGATATATTTTAAGTTGAAATGAATGTCGCCTTGCTTTGCATAGTTCAAAAATTATTTCAAAAGAAACATAACTTAACATTAAACACTCAGGACTTACAATTATAAATCAAACAATCACTACATTTATTTATTAAAAAACACTCTTATGAACTGATAATAAATTGATCTAAGTCCTAATTGTGAGTTCTATAATATATAATTTATTTAAACTCAGTATATACATCTGTTGTTGCCAATGGCTCAATTTTAAAATATAGTTTTTCTTTTACAAATTTTCGGATATTTTCATATGAAGGATAGTATTGAGTTTGAGAATTAAAAATTTTTGTTTAAAAAAGTTGTTAAAAATTATAATTATTATTAATACTTGACAACAGGAAGTTTTTAATAAAGGTTGAAAATTTGTTTAATTATGTTATTTTTTAATTCTGTTATTTTTTTAATTATGCTTTTAATTACCTAATTCATATAACAGTATTTAGGAATCTATAAATTTATGCTACGTATGATCGTTGCAGAATAACCTGTACACAATAAATGTAAATAAAATATATTTTTAAAATTGTGCATTTTCTATTAATTGCATTCATTATTCTTATACTGAAAGAGTATCAAGGTATCTATGACCTCCATAATAAAGGAAGTATTTACGGACTTTTATATATATTAAGGAATTGAATAAATTTTTCACGAAGTTTAAGATCTCATCCTATTAAAAAAAAAGTTATTTAATAAATATTTTTTAATAATAAATGCTTCTAGTAATAAAACAAACACGATATAGATCATTGAAGAAAAATCCCTTCATTTGTAAATTTTTCCCTTCTTGAAATTATTTCGCATATTTCTTTTCTCACTATAGCGAATTTCCGATTACTTTAAAATTTTAAAAATATCGATTTTTTCATTTGCAAGAAATTTTTACTTTAAAGCGTGATAACATTTTTGAATACTCCAATTTTTTTTTCTAATAAATAATATGTCTTTCTTAATTTCTAAAAAAAATGTTCATAAAAAGTTTACATTATTCTTTTATCAAGATTGATTTAACAGAGAAAATCACTAAATTTAAAACAGGTTATGTTTTCTTACAATAAAAGTTAAATAGAATTAATTCTTCAAAATAGCGTTCCAATAAAACATGGTATTAAATGTTACGTTATTTTTTGTGATTGGTTCATTAATAAATTTTTTTTATTTCTTCACAAACACAATTCTTGTAAAAAAAAATTTAAAAATTAAATCTGTTGTATTAAAAAACTAGATCGTTTCATAAAATATAAATTATTGCGCTTAATAAAATATAAATACAGTTAATTTGTAACGTGATCGTAAGAATAAAAAGGTTATTTTCTTTTTTAATTCTCTACTAAAATGAATTAATGAGTTATTTTTATTCATCATGGCTAGTCGAGGAGGAGAAAAAAAATATCGAATTTCACTGTTTAGGTTAATGTAATTTCGTTCTCCCACCACATTTACGCGTAATCCATCGCCAATTCCACGTGCAATCGCCTAGTTTATAATCTACGGTATGTTTTGTCAATTCGCGTCCGGATTTTTGAAACACTTTCTAGTTTTACTATTTAATCAAATTGGTTTCGATGTCTTTCATCTCGCCTGTCTCATTAGTGATTCAGCATATTTCGATATCATTTTTGATTCGTTCTTACTTAATATTAATTTGTTGGCGACAATTAATTTGTATAACTTTTTTACTACATTTTTGCGAGGAGTTTAAAAATATAATATCGAGGGCATTAACTGAAGTTAAATTGGCTTTTTTTGTATGCCTCTTTTACTTACATCATCCACACACCCACACGCGACCGACTGCTTCTTAGAAACAGATATTAAATAGTCTCTTGATCAAATGATGGGACAAAATTTGCCTTTTAAACAAATCAAAAAACTTTTCTACTTTTTAAAATTGTTTATTTTTAAATAATTTATTAATACTCAAATTGTTTAAAAGATATGTTTCTTTTCATTGACAACACAGTTTTATATTTAATCTAGCCATTTATTTATATTCTTTAAACTTATTTTTTATTTATTTTTATTTTATTAAATTAAATACACAGATTTAAAATAAAAACAAATCTGCCAAAATTTTATAAATAGTTTCAATTTGCAATTCTAAAAAGTTATTTCAACTTTGCTTTAAAAATTTGAAATCCTTATAAATTAAAAAATTTAGGTGCCTTATTAACTGTAAACACATAATAACAACAAAAACCAGGGAGTTAAAAATAGAAACAAGTATGATCAATAAACAATAAAAGCATAAGCTAACTAAATAAATGAATTTTGTGTACGAAATATCATATTTTACAAATTAAACATGATTCATATTTCGGGGATACATGGAAAATTTGGTCAGACAGGAGGTTTGAACAATATTTTTTACATATATATTAAAACATTTGTTTAGCTGATGATCACTTGATTTCAATGCTCTATCAAGTAATACCACATGTTGCTTCTGTCTATTAGCAGTAAGTAAAATTAAAGTAAAATCACATCTGTTATCTCAATTTCATCCAAAATAAACCAAATCAAGAATTTTGGCAGATGGGCCTGTCAAAGAGGGAATTGAATGGTGGCCCACCATTTAAATAAATAAAGAAAGAAGTTCACGGATTCATATACGATTAATTTGGAAAATAACAGATTAAAATCAATTACAATAATTAAGTAAATTAAACAATTAGGCTAGTTAAAACATTTAGGATAATTAAAAGGAAAAAAAGCTTTTGTAATAAATTGGAAAACATATATTTTGCAAAAAAGAAAAGTTAAAATTAAACGAGAAGCTCTTTAACGACAATGAGACACAACGGAAATTTCGAAACAGAGTGACCCTAAACAAGATTCTCCCACAGCCCTAGAAATTTTTTGCCCAGAAATCAGACAAAAGGGTGTTTCTGTGGACAAAAGAGCCCACAGCAATTTAAAGAAGCTGAAAACATTTCCCACAGTGTAAATTGAGGCGGCTATTTGACTACTCCATAGAGTACCGCTTTTTAGGATCCATGGACTACTCCCATCACTGGTAGCTACGAAAGCTACAGGATATTTTCATCAGTCAAAAGACCCTTTTATTGCTCTTTTAGTTATTGTTTGTTTGTTTTGTTCATTTACGTCGCACTAAAGCTGCACAATGGGCTATTGGCGACGGTCTGGGAAACATCCCTGAGGATGATCCGAAGACATGCCATCACAATTTTGATCCTCTGCGGAGGGGATGGCACCCCCGCTTCGGTAGCCCGACAACCTGCGAGCGAAGTCGAGCACTTTACGATAGAACAGTTTAACGAGGACCAATACCGCACACCCTCGGTCCCTACGCAGACTGATCCAAGTGGTCACCCACCCGCACACTGACCGCAGCCAGTGATGCTTGACTTCGGTGATCTGCTGGGAACCGTGTCTTAACGATCAGTCCACTGCGGGACCTCTTTTGGTTAAAAAAGTGAAGAGTAACAATTATTTTATGCTTGTAAACACTTCTATTAGATTTTGAAAAGCGTTCGCCAATGCAAAAAAGAAAAAAAAATGTATTTTAGGCTTCAGAGGGCTCCAGCTCCGAATAAAACTTTAAAAAAGAAGGAAAAAGTTGGATCTGGGGGCCCTTGCCATCTCGGGGCCCCAAGCTACAGCTTATTTAGCTTATACGTAAATCCGGCCCTGCACACAAGGCTTCTTCCCTGCTCTAGTTTCGTATTTCAGATCTCAGCTATTTGCAAAATATGAAGGTGGTCGTCTGTTAAGAAAATGAATTTGTCATTTTGTGATAGGATAAGGGCAATACACAGCTTTTTTCTCTCATTTCTCTGGGATTGAAATGAATATAACACAATTGCAATTAGTTTAAACCATGAACGCGTGTTAGAACTTATAATCGAATAAAAATGTGTAAAAACAGTATTTCTAATTTTTTTTACATTTTGATTGGTGTTTTGTGGTTCCTCCTTTACCTCAGGTGCCCTACGCACATGCTTTGTGGGTAATCCGGTCCTGGTGTGCGGTCCTCGTTAAACTGTTCTTCCGTAAATTGCTCGACGTTGGGCGTAGGTCGTACAGCTACCGATGCAGGGGTGCCATCCCCTCTGCAGAGGATCAAAATTGCGATGGTATTATAATCATCCTCAAGGATGTTTCCCCAACCGTCGTCAATATCCCATTGTGCAGCTCTAGTGTGACGTAAATAAACTGCAAAAAAAAAAAAAACTAGAACAACTGTATTGAATTACAATAATATAACAGTAATTAACAATTTGAGTTAAGTAGAGAAACTTAGCTCAACTTTGATAAGATTAGCTCTTGCTGACGTCATAGGTCACATGCATAGGTATTGGCTGTCTTCTTCTTCTTCTTAGAGTGCAAGTACACAATTATTAGCGGAGGCTTGCTGACAAGATTAGTGTATCAGTAAAAGCACGAATTTTGCTAATTTTAATGTTTGTTTTTCAGAAAAAATAGATAGTCGGAAATGTGAAGGTTAAGGATAAATGTAAAATAAACAAAAATTCAAAAAGTTCTTAGGTTATTGGTAGATCCTTAATAGGATTTTAGTATCCACCAGAACACTATTAAGATTAATTCACACTACTAATAAGTACTAAAAATGGTCATAAACGCAACTAGTTTGTAAAAATTTATCGCAATGCTCAATAAAAAGTATTTTTCACATCTACTTGACTTTTTTGGGCTTTTAATGCCTAGAAAGAGATAACATGTACGTTAGGTAGGATGACCGAAAAACTAACTTAAAATAATTTTTTTTATTCAATAATTCTTATATTTTGTTTATATTTCTTTAAAATATTTACTTGTTTCAGGGATGAGATTAGCCAAAAGGTAAAAAAGCTGAATTTCCACGATAGTAAATTTTACGCAAGCGCAACCCTTTAATAATAAATTCCAGACAGTTTAAGGTAATAAATAATGTGTTGACATACAATTGTGTACTAATCTATTATTATATAAATGATTACATTGATACTTAACATTTAGTGAAAATAAAAATTACCAATTGAAAAAATAAAGCTGGAAATTATATTTTTCCTCAGTTCACATAAGAGACAATTATTACTTGAAAAACTACCTGATTTAGCAAATTAAAACTACTGAGAATGTACATTAATGTTTCATTTCTTTTAATAAATACTGTTATGTGATTTATAGCAAATATATCAGTAATATTACTTTTTAAATTATATTGGAAAAAAAAACTTTAACAATGGACCGAATCATTATGTTCATATTATAGTCTAATCTGACTGGAGCCCTCTGAAACATATCAATAGCAGTGAAGTAGAAATATATAGTAACTCCTTAACATACAAAAATTGCTTTTTTAGTTTAAAAAATTACACGACAATCAGCAACTGCTTAGATAATTGTTTTTTATTTGATAAGAATTTTGCATTTTATAGCATAAAAAAAAATTAAATTAAATCGCTTTTTAAGTGATTGCTTTTGTTTGCTATATCTTTTATGTTTGCTATATTTAGTCGTTAGCCCATCTTCAAACATCTTGTGACAAATCCTATTTTTTTTCTTTGCAAGCACAGAATGTAAGTTTTGAATATATTCCCTTCCAGTTTCTCTGATGTTGTAACACTTACATATATTAATAATCGTCGTTAGAAAAACAGTCACCTTTATAGTAACTAATTTTAAAAAAAATTTTACTTCTTACAAGAATCGCGATAGATGATCATAAAATTGCGTGAATATGAATAACAATTATGGATTTTGAAATCACATGAATATGAAACTAGATATACGATTTTGAAAATAAGAAAATACAAACTGGGATATAGAATTTTTAAAACGCGTAAATACAAATCACGATTCATAATTTTTAGATCGGGTAAATACGAATCATGATGCGTAATTTTTAGATTGCATAAAAAAGAATTATGATGCATATTTTTTAGAGAACGTGAATGCGAATCCCAATGCCTTATTTTAAAATCACGTATAAATACGAAAATCAATGTTTAATATTATAAACCGCATGAGCAAATCAAGACATTGAATTTTAAACTTGCGTGAATACGAATCGCTACATAGGTTTTTAAAAAGGCGTAAATACGAATCACAATATCGGATTTTTAAATCTCGTAAATAAGAATCGCAACATACAATATTCAAATCGCGTGAATAAGAATCGCAACACGCAAATATGAAAAGCTATGTTTGATATTAAAATCGTGTGAATAAGAATCGAGATATTAGCAGATTCCAGGCTTGGGACCTCTAAAAGGCTTGTCAGAAGCAGCGTCGTTTGAACTACGAAAATCGGATCTATCTGGAGGGCAGGTAAAAAATTCGGAAAATCTTATCTGCTGCGTTTAAAAGGGGAGAAAATAGCTAAAATAAGTAAAAATGAGAAAGGATTGGTAGCTATGTAGTTTGAATTTTCTGTTTCTCTTTGAAAATCGGTGGATTTTCTGAAAAAGCGGAATACTTATTAAAAAAAAAGTGAAATTTTTAGAAAATCTGAATTTTTGATAAAAAAGCTGAAATTCAAAAGATAAAAGTGAAAAATCTCACCCCTGTTTTTAAAAACTTGTGCTGAAAATTCGCACTGTTTTGTTAAAGAAAATAACTTTTCGTAATAAATTTTTTAAACAAAAATAAATTTTAGACGCTGTTCAAGATTAAAAGCGTTAAATATTAATTCTAAAATCTTTAAACTCTTTGGTAAGCCAATTTTTGTTTGTTTCGCCGTTTCAGATGCATTTTTGTGGCGTTTGTAGTTAAAAAAAAAAAAAAAAAATCAAACATATATTTTTGATTCTAGTGTCATGAGAATATTTCCGTAACAGTACATGCCAAAAAATACATTGAAACTGTCCTGAAACCAAAATTGATACCTTCCATCAGGGATCTCTGCTCCAAGAACGCACCATTTATTTTTCAGCAGGATTCAGCTCCATGCCACAAAGCAAAAGTATGCAAAGCATGGTCTCAAAGTATAGGCATAGATGGGTCTGGTTCATTTCATCGACAATCACTTCATCGACACCACTTCATCGACAGGCCATTTCATCGACTAGGTCATTTCGTCGACAGGCCGTTTCCTCGACAGGGTTGTTTCGTCGACAGGCCATTTCGTCGACAGGGTCATTTCGTCGACAAGTCATTTCGTCGACAGGGTCATTTCGTCGACAAGTCATTTCGTCGACAGGGTCATTTCGTCGACAAGTCATTTCGTCGACAGGGTCATTTCGTCGACAAGTCATTTCGTCGACAGGGTCATTTCGTCGACAGGATCACTTCGTCGACAAGTCATTTCGTCGACAGGGTCATTTCGTCGACAAGTCATTTCGTCGACAGGGTCATTTCGTCGACAGGGTCATTTCGTCGACAGGGTCATTTCGTCGACAAGTGACTTCGTCGACAGGGTCATTTCGTCGACAAGCCATTTCGTCGACAAGTCATTTCGTCGACAGGGTCTTTTCATTGACAGGGTCATTTCGTCGACAGGGTCATTTCGTTGATAGTGTCATGCGTAATTCTGAAACTATTTTAGAGATTTAATCTAAATATTATTACTATTAATTAGAAAAATGCACTTATTTAATTTTATACTAAAGTAAAATTCTTTATGGCGGTTTATTGTTCCAATTGCACTTAAAGAAGTTCGCTTTTTAAATTAATTAATAGGTAGTTGAGAAGCGTTTAAACGATTGATGTATCGAAATCTACTTTTCTATATCTAAATCGTAATAGCTCGGCACTTATTTTTAGGATAGGTAAGGATTGTCTTCAGAACATTACCAAGCATGATATCCGGACCGTAGTTACAGTTAATATAGTGTGACGTTAACAATCAAATTGTTTTTAATATCAAATCAAATTAGTAAAATATATTTTTAGAATTAAAAGTAATAAAAATATATTACAATGAAAATTTAGACACTATTTCAAGGAGAAGAAAGCTAAATTTATTGCTGTAAAAATTTTCAACATTTTTACAAAAATTTTAACAAAAACATAGACATTAGTCGAATTCTCACAGAAATGAAAATAATCATAGACCTAATTATTATATCTGCTTAAGTAGAAAAAAAATTCTAGGTTTTTTATGATGGAAAAGTAATTTCTTAATGTTCACTTTAATTGCAATTTTAAACTTTTTGTTCAGCATCTTTAACATTAGGACAGGAATATGCGTATTCGAACAATCGAATTGAGTCTTAGTTTCGTTACTACTATTAGAGATTTCGAAGAACAATAGGAACACAAACTTGATGTTTAGGTATTTACCGTGGCGGTTGTAGATTCCCACAATATTTAAAGTGCTACTCACCTTACCAAAATTGTTTAGAAGCACGGGCGTAACGTTGCAAGCCTGTTAGTGTTTGGTCTTCACAAAATATGTTTTTTCTATGAATAGTGAATTTAATAATAGTATTAATTATTCAATTCTAATCTAATACTATCAAATTATACTATTTTTGAATTATACTATTATTATAATTAAATAATAATAGTATAATTTAGTAAGAATAATAATAGTAGTAAGTAAATGATGAATTAATTCATTTTTTATTTGCAGGATTTAAATTAGACACATTTTGCTTAAAAGAAAATAAACAAAAAGTCAAGCTTGGAATTTAAACGTAAGAATAAATAACTCCTACTCTACAAAAAAGAGAAAAAAATCTTGCAATTAAAATTTGACCAATTTTTTACTAGTATAATTGCTGAAATTTTTAACTGATTTTCTACACAGGATGAAAACACAATTTTCAAACGCTTACTGACCACTATTAGCACGACTTATCGCCAATCAAAATTTTGATTATTTTCTGCCTGAACAAGCCAGGAGACTCAAAACTAAAATGCAGACAAAATGAAAATAAAAAATGCATATGTATTTAAAATATCAAGTTTGTTCAATAGACTACAAATGAGAAAAACAATTTATAAAACTTTTCACGCATAGCAAAAACCACAAGGGCAAAATTTCACAAAATATTCTATCAACAATTAAAATTCCACTTTTTTCGTTTTGGTAACAAAAATTCACATTTCTTTATCAGGACACATATCAAACATGATATTTTAAAACATTTCCATTTACACTTTTTAAAGGACTTATTGCTCGCCTTTAAAATACACTGGTTATCATAAATTAAGGAAAATTCACAAAAATCGCGATAACTCAAGAAATTACACATGGAATTTTATGAAACTTACCCACAATATACAACACATAGTAAGGTATTAAACAACATAAAAAGAAATTATCAGACATTAATAGTAGTATAGAAATTAGCACATGTATAAAATAAACAAATTGGAAGTATCGGTTTGCAATAGAAAAAGTACCTTTAATATGGAATATGATTGCCTCTAGAAGCAATACAGCACAAACAGCGATGTGTGATGCTTTCAATTATGCGGTCTATCAGTTCAATAGGAAGTGAGAGCCATTGCTCTTGTAAAGCAGTTGCAAGCGTGGCAAGGGTCTGAGGGGGCGGATTGATGGCAGATACACGCCTCCCTAGAGCATCCCAAACGTGCTCGATAGGATTCAAGTCCGGGGATCGAGCTGGCCACTCCATGCGAGTAATTGTTTCCTGTTGAAGATAATCATCAACAATGCGAGCTCTGTGTGGTCTTGCATTATCGTCCTGTAACAGGAAGCAATCACCAATTGCCCCGGCATATGGGCGCACATAAGCATCAAGGATGTTGTCTCGATAAACCTGAGCATTCACGGTTCCCCTTGGAAAGACATGGAGGTATGTGCGCCCTCCTAAGGATATGCCTCCCCAAACACAGACACTGCCTCTTCCGTATGCATCTCTTTCACGGATGTTTGATGGATGATAACGGGTCCCAGGTTCTCTCCATATCAAATAACGTCTACTGTCACTTTCTAGACTAAACCTGGACTCATCCGTAAAGAGAACAGGCCTCCATTGATCTGACGTCCAGTGGACATGTTGTCGGGCCCACTGCAAACGGTCTCTCCTATGGCGTGATGTGAGCGGCACGCAAATGGCTGGTCGTCTCGCATACAGACCACCTTCGTGGAGCCTTCTGCGCACAGTTGACGTTGACACCAACCTTCCGGTGGCTGCAGCAAGAGAGGATCTAAGATGTGTCGGAGTAGCGGTTCTATTCCTGCGTGCACTTAATGTCAAATATCGGTCATCGGCACTGGTCGTAACAGTTGGCCGTCCTTGACTGAACCTCCTAGATGCCGAATCTGTGGTTTGAAATTGCCTCCAAAGTCTATGAACCACAGATGGACTCACATTTAGCCATCTGGCCACTTCTGATTGACTCTGCCCTGCCTCTAGTCTCCCGATGGCTCTCCATCGTAGTTCTTCAGGCAAATGATGCCTAGAGGTCATTATTACGAATTGGCTATCTCAGATTTTCAATGTCGCAATCACAGTAAAATTTGTGTGCTTTCTCTCAAACTTGGACTTTTATGCTCCAGGCAGATGACGTAAGCCGAGTGCAGCGCCACTAATTTGCATATTGCAATTTTACTCAGCTACTCTTAGTGGACAACATATGCAAATTTTGCACGGTTTGGCTTACTTTTGAAAGAGTTATCGCTATTTTTGTGATTTTTCCTTAATTTATGATAACCAGTGTATATACTCTCACTGCAAATTTTATTAATTTAAATAAATTTTTATTCTCTTGCAAATAGAAAAGAAAAACATTTTAATATTTGAGTGAAAAAACAAGTTTGCTAAACTTATTTTAATAAATATTAATGAGAATAAAATCAGATGCATATAGATAACTCTCCTCAATTATAAACTCAAAAGTCAATTTATTTGTTATATCGTAGTAAATTGCGTTTTTTCCCCAAATGTTTTAGATCATAAAAACCAATTAGACAGGTTTCCTCCCCTCCTCTGATTTAGAACCATTTTTATATCATTTCGATTGCATCGCATACCGAGGATGTGGAGTCATTGTGAGTTTTTTTTTTTTTTTTTACATTAACGAAGTTTATTTTATAAGGTAAAAAAACTTATAAATGTTTAGGGAACATATAGGATAAAATACATATTAAACTATTAAACGCCAAAACGTTATAAATAATTAATTAAATAAGAAATAAAATAAACTGGAAATGCGAGAACAAGATATTTGTTTCAAATAATATTTCATTTAAATTTCACAAGAATTGTCAGAAACTTCCCTCTTCAGCAGAATAGCTGACAAAGACATGAGGAAAAGGATTAGAACAAAAATTTTTATCAACATTATTTCCCAATATGTTTTCCAAGTTGGATTTTCATTTTATTTTTCCCCTCATGCATTTTTTCCCCAAGATTTTTATAATACTAGGAAGTTCAGCCCGTTGCTCACTTCGCTCGGCAACATTCGTAATAGCCATTCATACAACTTAGTTTGTTTTTTTCCTATATCGATCTTTCTTTTAAAGAGAAAATATATAAATATTAAAATTTCATGTAAGAAAATTTTATTAGTATGTCAATAGTAACAAAATTAACGATTACTTGCATATGAAAAAAAATCAACTGAGCTTGAAAAAAATAAATATCTAAACACAGGTAATATATAAATTTTTGATAAAACAAGAAGTAATCTTACTAGATAACTATCTAAAAGGTTTGTGTTTTTCGGATTAAATTCTTTGTAAACATCACCTTTGTTATCATTGCAAAAGTCAGTTTCTTTTTCTTCTCTTTTTTTTGGACAAAATTTTAAACTGTATTAATGCGTTTTACTCATTGCGGGGGAACGTTATATAAGTATAATTTTCTTTTTTATAGACAGAAAATTTTGCAGCTGAAATGGCCTGTTGACGAAAAAACCTTGTCATTGATATTATCTATCGACCACATGGTTTCATTATCTCACAGATTCATTTTATACCGTCTTTTTTTTCCTTCCTAATTTCACTCGTCATTCACTCCCTACATCAAGAATTATTCACAATAGTTGTTGCAATTGCTTTTGCGATGATAATCTACAATAATGTACATTAAAAATTAATCTTAGAAACAAATGCGTTAAATATGATTAGAAAAAAATTGTGTAATATACAACTTAAATGTGTAAAATACAATTAATGTTTCGTTTTTGCAACGTGATATGAATAGAGGAGTAGGCAATTTTCAAATGAAATGCTTTTTTCCGGCAACTTCAACATACTATTAAGATTTTGCATCAGGCTAGGCTTAAAAAATTTCTTCAGAAATATACTAAATTACAAAAAAGTGCAAGGGGCATAACGTCTATTGTAAAAGAATCATAAGACTAGTTTCAAAATTACGCATGACTTTGCCTACAAAATAATCTTCTCTTAATATTGTTGACGAAATGGCCCCTGTTGACAAAATGACCCTGTCGACAAAATGAACCTGTCGACGAAATGACCCCGTCGACAAAACTACCCTGTCGACGAAATGACTTGTCAACGAAATGACCCTGTCGACAAAGTAACCCTGTCGACGAAATGATTTGTCGATAAAATGACCCTGTCGATGAAGCGATCACGTCAATGAAATGACCCTGTCGACAAAACTACCCTGTCGACGAAATGACTTGTCGACGAAATGACCCTGTCGACGAAATGATTTGTCGACGAAATGACCCTGTCGATGAAATGACCCTGTCGACGAAATGACCCTGTCAATGATAAGACCCTGTCGACGAAATGACTTGTCGACGAAATGATATGTCGATGAAATGACCCTGTCGATGAAACGATCATATCAATGAAATGACCCTGTCGACAAAATGACCCTGTCGACGAAATGACTTGTCGACGAAATGACCCTGTCGACGAAATGACTTGTCGACGAAATGACCCTGTCGACGAAATGACTTGTCGACGAAATGACCCTGTCAATGATAAGACCCTGTCGACGAAATGACTTGTCGACGAAATGACCCCGTCAACGAAATATGTCGATGAAATGACCCTGTCGATGAAACGATCATATCGATGAAATGACCCTGTCGACAAAATGACCCTGTCGACGAAATGACTTGTCGACGAAATGACCCTGTCGACGAAATGACTTGTCGACGAAATGACCCTGTCGACGAAATGACCCTGTCGACGAAATGACTTGTCGACGAAATGAACCTGTCGACGAAATGGCCTGTCGACGAAACAACCCTGTCGAGGAAACGGCCTGTCGACGAAATGACCTAGTCGATGAAACGGCCTGTCGATGAAGTGGCGTCGATGAAATGGTGTGTCGATGAAGTGATTGTCGATGAAATGAATGCGACCCGGCATAGATATATTACCATGGCCAGGAAACAGCCCTGATCACAATCCAATTGAAAATTTGTGGCGACGTTTGAAAATTCCTGTACGAAAAAAACGTACATCCAATAAAAGACAACTTATTGAAGCTATAATTGATTCTTGGCACCATGTGATTACGAAAGATGAATTCCAAACACTCGTTCACTCGATGAAAAGACGCTGTGAAGCTGTCTTAAAAAATAAGGGTCATCCTACTAAGTATTGATTGTGTAAGTATCACTTTAAAAAAATGCAAATCTAAGATATATCTTACTATTAGTTGCATAACTTTTTTTGTAATACATATATTGTAATACTGTATTTATTATTCAATTCTACATTAAATTACCTTCAATTTAATACATAAACTATTGTATTTAATGGAAAATTAATATATTCTACAAGCATACAAAGTTGAAAAACATGAAACTTTCAAAAAATGTCCACACTTTTGGCCACCACTGTATGTATATATATATATATATATATATATATATATATATATATATATATATATATATATATCTGTGTGTAAACCAACAGGCAAAATGATAATAATTTCTAATGCATTTTTTAAATTATTTATTAGATAGTTAAATAGACAGTAATTTTGATATCTATTCTCCACAATTTTATTCTTTGAGTAAAAAGGAATTTATCTAAGGCAAAAAATATTTTTACATGTATTTATTAAATTCTTGTTTTAGTAATATGGAATTAACAAAATTCTGCTGATTTAATATATTTATTCAAATAGCAAATTATTTTAAAAGTTTGAAAGAAATCCTTTTTAAAATAAAAAGAACTTAAAACACATTTTTAATAAAAAAATGAATACCAGTGCAAAATTTACTGGTACCCTGTCGGCTTTACAAAAGTATATTCATAAGTAAACTGGTTTTCCTGAATTACTTACCACAGAAACATTTATTATAGTAAGAGTTAAATAAATGTATATACTCGATTTCAATGCTGAATTTATAACGTTGAATGTAATTTGACATTAGTGAAATCCTTATTGAATTATCTACCTGATCTTTTTTAAAGAATGAATTAAAAGTTTTTTTGAAATATCAACTTTTTAAAAGAGTTGTTATACTGTAAATCAGGGGTCCCCAACCTTTTTGTACCTAAGAGCAAATACCAGAATATCGGTCGAATGGCGGGCACCCTTTATTTTTTCAAGATAAATTTATAGTTGGTAGACAGAGGTAATAATACACAATACATGTAATGCACAAAAAATTTAATTTTAAAAATCAATTTAATTTATGAATAATTAGTATTAATATTCTTGTGTAAAATAAATGATTAAATTACTTGCAAAACATACGAAATATAATAATTATTTTAAATTATATAAAATACAGTCAAAGTGATCTTTGGCATTGCATTCACTGGCTAGCACTTCAGAATTGGAAGACTATGATGAAATTCCTGCTAGCAAAGAATTGTCAAGGTGTTCATCTGTAAGTCGTAATCTATATTTTGATATTATGATATTCATTGTCGAAAGCAATGATTCACAATGCAACAATGATTCACAATGATATGCGCAACCAAAAAACTACTTTATTTTATATGCTGCTCTTTTTAAGAATGGAAACTTATTTCTGTATTCCAGAATTTCTCATTTTTCAGATTCAAATATAATAGTTTTGAGGATAATGTCATGCTGAAGATCCAAAATTTATATCTCCACTTCTTCTCGCCTTACTTGAAGAAATTTTGAAATGTATGTTGCTATTTGGGTTGCGTTTATTTGGTTGGTAAAAGGATTTACAAAAAAGGTGATCATAGGCTCGATCAGGGTTCGTGATTTTTTTGATTTTTTTTAAAAAAAATCAAAAGAATCCGATTTTTTTGATTTAAATCAGATTTTTTTGATTTTTATTCAAATATACTGTAAGAACTTTAATTTATGATTAAAAAAAATTATAAATGCTTAATCAAATTAACTTAATATTAAAACTATATTGTAACAATGTTTTAGAAGCTCTTACTAAAATAATTTTTCATAATAATACATGGCTTTGAATGCATAGCAACCATTTTGAAACAAATGCATGATTAAAATTTAAAGACTAGATGAAATAGAGAATTTAAAGAATACTTCAGGGGTCTGTTTGGGTTTTTCTGAAAGGTACCTATTTTGTGAAAATTAAAAATTATATTAAAAAATCAACACAAATATAGTAAAAATATGGATTTATTGTTTCTTACGAGATACAAAAATAAAATTTTAAGAGAAAGTATTTTGTGTGATTATTCTATCATTTTTCCTAAAGTTGAATTTGTAAAGTACCGGCTTGGACAGACCCCTGTGCTTTAACTATTAAAACAAAGTTTCAGTTAGCAAACCATAACTTTAATTTAAAATTGTGATTTCTTTTTTTTTCTCTTCATTTTTAAAATGACAAAATAAATGTAGCAGACTGTGTTTATAAATGTAGTCATTCATCAAAAAATAAATAAATATTTAATCTATATATTTTTATATTAAAATATTCATTTTTAATTCTATATCAAAATAGATAAGTTAAGATAAAAAAAAATTAGAAAATCTATGTATTCATTGGAATTCTTTTTCACAAAATTTCTTTATAGAAAATCAGATAATGTCAAAGATACTGTAAATATATTATGAGAAAAAAATACCAGTTAATAACCCTACTGCATCAAATAGACTTCTAAAGAGTTTAAAAGGGAAGAATGACACTATATTAGGAAAAAAAAACATCTGAATTCATCAGCCCTTTTTTTTTCTTTTTCTGCTTTTGGCATATAAGGGTAATTTCTTTTTAATATAACCTCAAGCTTCAGAAATATACATTTTCCACCAATAAAATATGATGTAGATTTTAATTTACGATTTATCATTCAAAAGGTAGAATTTTAATTAACATTATTTGTTTCATTTTTTGAAAATAATTACTTTTGAAATTTATTAATTACTTTCTAAAGCTATGCAAGTCTATATTGAGACAGCATTAAATGTACTTTCAATCTCAAGAATCAAAAGATTTTTAAAAATGTAATTTCAAATGTGCTGGAATTTAACACACAGCAAGAAAGTAATTTCGTTAACTAAAATTAATTAATGCAGCAATTTATTTAAATTAAATTTTAATACTAAGAAAAGAAAATAATAAAAGTATCAAAAATTTAAAGCACTGTTTTTTAACTTTTAAAATCAATATATGTAGATAAAAAAATTAGTTGATTTAAATCAATGATTTTTTTAAATAAATCATTTGATTTAAATCAACGAACCCTGGGCTTGATATTAAATTGTTGAAAGCGCTTTTCAAATTGATCTTGAAGCAATTGGAGGTTGATGACAAATGTTGATAAGTTAATTTAACTGTCGTCTATAACTTTCTTCATGTTTGGAAAATGCACAAGAGATTTCATTCTCAAATGTGATACCCACGAAACTAGTTTAGCTCTCAACGAGTTTATAGCCCTTATCATTCTTGCTATATGTTTGTCCTTCCCTGCCGCTCCAAATTTAAATGATTTAATTTTTTCATTATGTCTATAGCAAAAGACAAATCTGCTAGCGAAGGAGGATTTCTAAGTGCTAAAAATATTTGATTTTTGGCAGCAAGATAATTTTTTATTTCTTTAATTAAATGTATAAATCTATCATTATATCTGCGGGGATGGAGGTCGTTTTCCTTGCGATTTCTATTTTGGTTGTGTTTATCATTGATATTGGAAAAGGAAGAAAAAAAATTGCATAGCATTTTATGGGAAAATAGCATACTGAAATATTTTATCGTTGGGCACAAGCAGCGGGCGCATCTAGACCGATCGACGGGCGCCATGGTGCCCGCGGGCATAGGGTTGGGGACCCCTGCTGTAAATAATTCACAGCATTAAATTAAAGCTGGAAAAAATCCAATAACATTAGTTTTTTACAAATATAAAACGTTTTTTTTTTTAAAAAAAATTAAACATTTCTTTCGCTTAAATTTGGGAATTTATAACATAAAA
The DNA here is from genome assembly GCF_982258835.1 of Parasteatoda tepidariorum. Lineage (NCBI taxonomy): Eukaryota > Metazoa > Arthropoda > Arachnida > Araneae > Theridiidae > Parasteatoda > Parasteatoda tepidariorum. The sequence goes on from NC_141765.1 coordinate 77,347,464, forward strand.
ATAAATCTAAAAAAATAGCTGAATTATATTTTGAAATGCATCTAACATGGTTAAAAAATTTAAAGATTAAAATTATTTTAATTTATAAAGCATCATATGAATAAGTAATACCAGGTACCCATAACTCATCCTTACACCTTTTTTATTTAACGAAAAAAATCATAAATATTCAGAGCATAAAAATTTTGTCAACTATTAACAACAGTTCAATGGGTATACCTGAAATTGAATAATTTAATAAAATTGATTATATCATACTATTTACAGTAAGCTACATAGAGGCATAATTAACATTGTACATATTTTTGTTATGATATTTATTTTGTTATTTATTTGTAATTCAAAATAGTTGGATTTGATTACGAAAATTCAAACAAAAGCAAGAACACAATGGCTTTTTGTGCAAACGGCAGCTGAGCATGAGTGACATCAGTTAGTATCATTTCCCATTATAGCTGAAAACGAAAGTTATTTTTTAAAATTCTGAATGCATTATTACTTAAATTTTTTTAACTGTTATTGTCCATTTAAGAAAGCATACCTTAAATTCTTATTTTGAAGATACAGATGGATCTGAATTAGCAATCAAATATAATCAGACTGATCCCATTCCCAAATTAAGATTATGAAATTCCTCCTTGGAAGATTTCTCCCTGGTTGGGAACCACTGAACCTGAGTAACCTTTAATTCTGAACAACTTTTGTATAGACATGCAACAGAATATAGAACAATTTGTAATCAAATTGTTTAGCTTAACATAACAGTTAAACACTTTATTTTAAAATTTAGTTACAGTCATGAATAAGTCAATGAAATAAAGAAATAATAATGAAATAATAAATGAAATGTAATAGGGCTGTACAAATTTTATTTATCTAAAAATAAATTCTTTCAATTGCTTTATGAGTGGGATTTACAATAAATTTTCAGAACATAACTTATAAATTTCACAACAGAATTTATGTAATGGAAATCCGACTACATTAAAGTAATCTCCATGAATACTCTGAACAAATGTTCCTCCAACACCTTGAATTGCATATCCACCTGCTTTATCTCTGAAAATTAAACGAAAGACAATTATTGGTGAGCAAAGAAAACTAAATAATTAATATTGCTTTTCTATTTGTTAAAAATGGACGGGATGGGATGGTAGGGCCAGCCAGCTGAAGACTCCCCGTGTGGTAAATGGTGACTGGTGCACGTTAAATCTGTTGGGTCACAAAGTCCTCCGTGTTTCCATAACAAATTACACCTCTGGGTGTACTGAATTGAAGATTGATCTCCAGTTTAGGTCAAAATTACAATCTGTGGATGAATAAATCAGTGTATAAATTGGTCCGCCCTATAAACGGGTGTGACGTTTGGGTGTGGCAGAAATTAAATTCTTGGCCATAGATGGTGCCACTGAAAAACGAGAACAATTGCAACTCTTGCCTTAATGGCCTATGACAACAACATTTGTTAAAATTCTTTTTCGGAATTTTAATAGAAAGTTACAGTGTTTGATTTTCTACAATTGAGTTACACAATATGATAGGAGAATTTAAGTTAAAAAAACAAGCTATATAAATTCTAATTAATCCTTGTGTAATTTAATTTTTAAAAAATTATCATATTACATTTAAATAAATATTAATTTTTAAAGTGAACATTCTATCACCAATTAGTTTGTCAGTTTTACATAGTGATTCTAAAGGGACTTTTTTTTCTTTTACAAACAACTTTTTCCATGATTTATTATTAATCCCTTCAAGGCCGGCAGAAAGAAGCACCTCCCAAAATTTGAGTAGTATATGTACTGAAGAGTACTATTTAATACAAGAGTACTGTATTTAGATCATGCCCATGTGATCTTAGGCCACTGGAGTCAGAAAAGCTAGTTTAATATACGATACAGGGGGCTATGAAGAGAAAATCGCGCAATCACATATATGAGATCACAATCTTGAAGAAGTTAAAGCAAAAAAAATTTTTTTGACACTTTATTTTTCCTAAAAATTTCTGAAAAAAAATCATTGCCTTTTTGTGCTGTGACTTAATTTAAAATCATTTTTCCTGCATTTTTTAAAATTAATTCTTACACAAAACTCATGTATTTTTTATTGCATTTACAATCAAGTATAAAAATATTTTTCATTTCAGAAAAACCATAGGTGCATTTTGCCAAAATTAGGAAGAAATTTTGAACATGATTTTTTCTCCTGGCACAATTTATTAAAAAGAGGTAGTGTATATATATCTAAAACAGAGAATGTATGAGTTTTGTAAGTCTTTTACGCTAGAAAAAATGTAAGTATGAATAATAACTTATACTTACATTTATTATAATACAGAGTAAAGTCTCATATCCGGACGTCCCTTTTCCAAAAGGGTAGATTTCCCGGACATTTTTTAACAATCAAAATAAACAAATATGTCTTCATCTTTCCTTCTCTTAAAAAAAAAAGGTCTTTTAACGTGTTTTCTCTTTTTCTAGCTTCTAGTGATTTATGCATTGAACCCATAAATCACCAGAAAGGGGAAGAGAAGACCTACCAAGACCCTCGAGTGACCGTTAGTGACGCTCCCCCTCTGGAATGCAGGAAAAGAGGGAGATTTCTTTTCAAAAGAGAACAACTAGAGTCCCCTCCCCCCTTCTTTCATATGCAGCTCGCTAGTAAAAGAGGCATTTCTTGGAACCTTTTAATTAGAGTATTAGGGAAAAAAGAAATACTGTGGAGAAAAGGGTAAACACGGCAAACATTAACGTAGAGGGGGAGTCAAAATGGAAAATTTGAATAGGTCTAAAAGGATATACGTCCTTCCCATGACCATGTAATACTTAGGAGGGGGGAAAAGGGGGTAATATTCCTTCTTTAGCAGATTCTTTCAGTCACACAAGAAAAAATAAAGAGAGCCCGATCGGCATGCCATGCCTTTATGCTTGACTGATAGCCAATAATCAGAGAGAAAATAAGAATTTGTCACTTCCTGCCGTCAACTTGAACGATCTCTTTACGCATATTTTCTCTCACAAATAAAGAGGAGATGAGCTTTTCTCTGCCACCTACCCACCTTAATGAATGACAGGAATTTCTGCTTCTTGCTTGAATTGTTCAAGTTTTTGTCAAATTTTTTTCGTTTTCTAGATTTTAAGCAATAATTTTTTTCTAATATTTAATTTTGGACTAATTAGATATAATTCTAATACTAAAACATTATTGCTCGAAAAATAATTTTTATTTTTTGCTTTTTAGATTCAGATCGTTTATTAGATCATTTTAAATCTTGTTTACCTGGGGGTCTATTATACAGAAAAATCTATTATACGGACGTCCAGAAGTCCCACCGATTCCGGATGCGTGACTTTCCACTGTATTTACTATGAGTATTTTACATGTTGACTACCCTTTAACTAGAAATTGTAAAGATGATGATATATTTCAAATTGGAAAAAACCAACAATATTGAAAACGAAATTTAAAATCAACTCACAACATTCTCATAAAATGCTTCAACTGTAAAGAGGAGGTATGTTACTGTACCTCCTCTGTAAATTCTCTCTTACTGTACTGGAAATTATAGGAAATATCAATGAAAATAAAACATAAAGGGACCTTTTTTTCATGGAAAACTGACATTTTTTTCCCTAGGAGGTGGAGGAATGTTAAACTTCCAGTTACTGCAAAAAAAAAAAAAAAAAAAAAATTCTTATGAAGATGTCAATTAAGAAAAATACAAAACACAAACCTTTTAGAATAAAATCCAAAAAGTAAGAGAAGAAAATTTTATCAGAACTTAAATTTTCAACATAGACTGAACCTTAGCTTTTGTCTCCAATAGAGTAGAAAAATGAGAAAAATCCTTCCGTTAGAAAAAGAGTGAACTTTTTTACAAATAAAGATCACTATTTCTAATAAAAAAACTTTAGGATAGAAAATATTGGAAAATTATTCTTTTTTTTTTACCATTAACTTTTTTTTTCTTTTAATGAGGGAAAAGTAAAATTCTATACTTCATTGAAGCAGTTCCTTGATTTTGGACTGACTATACTCTGGCAAAAGCCAGCCCTGCCACTAAAACAGTACACTACTCATGTGTGAATAATGTTCAAAACATTCATTACATTATCAAAAAAATTGAAAAAAAATCATGTTTTTTTATTCACAGTAAAATAAAAAAGTAACATAATAAGAAGGAAAAAATGGCAATCTGGACAAACTTTCCCATAAGTGCACACTTTAAAAGTGGTAGCAAAATATATCTATTTCTTAATCTAATAAATTGTTATTCAAATTATTTTAACCACTGCTTTAATGATATAATTAAAAATTATATATCCTACGTGTCTTATAATTTCATTACCACATCAAATATTTTTGAATTATTTTCTGGGAAAACCATAAAATTGACAATTCTGATAACATAAAGTAACTTACAGAGGTTCATTAGTCTCAACATAAGTTCTGATCATTTCAGGACTCAATTCACAGAATTCAACTTCAGTTTCTTCATAAAATGTCTTAACTTCAAATTCTATTTCCTCTAAAATGAAGAAAACATTTTAAGCGTCAAGAAAATTTTTTAAAAAAGAATTTAAGAAATAATACTTTAATTTTCATTTATTAAAAAAGGTATACTTTTAATGCAGAAAATAAAAAGACTCAAGTTTTGCAAGCAGATCATAGAAATTTAAAGGCTGGCTTGGATAAAATCATCTTTGCTAACAAAGTTTACAAAAGTAAATAAGGCTGACTCATATAAAACACATATATTTACCTTTGTTGTTTTTTTTTTCACTTAGAAAATGCACACAGGCATTCAAATTATGTTTAATTAAAATTATATTCAAAATTTCAATTTACTTTTACTTTATTGTTCTGAAGTTAACACCCCTGAAAAGTAGTATTTGATATTTATAGACTTTGTAAACATTTAAAACATAATATACTGTTGTAGAAAACATTATCTTGTCCTTTAGTTTAAAATATTCTTACAGAAAGTTTTAAGTACGTAAGTGCAAAAAAGAACATAACACTATTTTTTACACACAAATCTGTTGCAATTTTTAAATTGTTTATGTACTTAAGTGTTCTAAATCTATTGCTTAGAAAAATACATTAGGATCAATACCTCACTTGCCTGTATAGCTAAATCAAACACACAAATATGTATAAGTCAGAATTTGTTGTTTCTATATAAAACTTTGTGACTATTAGATTTATTGAATAGGGTGAAATTTCCTTCTATCAGCATAAAAAATTATACCAGAAACACTTTTTCACTAGCCTGGATAGCAATGAATATTTTTTGCCTAGCTTGCCTCACCCATCAAAAAATTCTAGTTAGAGGCTAAAGCTCACCTCAGGGGTAAGTTTTAACTTCAGACATTCATATTGGGCAAAAATAATATTTTTTTCTTAAAAGAACAACTTATAGCTGTCTCATAACTGCTTCGGTATTTCATTACTCAGGTGCCTCTAAGTTTGTTCCTCTAAGTTTAGAGCTAAATTATTTAACAGTTGAATCAGTAACCATATATCTGTGAATCGATTTTATTTCTGATATACTTGAGATACCTTCTCCAGGAAATTTCATATTTGTCTAGTTCTAATGTATAATTTTGGTGAAGGCAGTTTAATGGGCTTGAAAGTTGTGCAAAGTTTCAGTTTGCTATGTTAAGGTTATATCATATGTACAATATGCTCGTGTTGATTGTCTTAGGTACTACTCTTTCGTATTCATTACAGAAATATACACCTTTATAGTTAATTGATGGCACAGGAAGATTTTCAAGGTTTAAGAAAATGGCTTTATTTTTAAGATTTTTGAAGGATATTTAACCATAGATGCTACGGTACACTGTAAGTATATATGTCTTAACAGTTAGTGTGAAAGTAGAAGAACACAAAATAATGGTCCGTGACGTATTTCAGTCAATTCACAAAAAAATATTACGGCATGTAAGTAGATGTGTTTTTCTCAAAATTCCAGAGGATCTCAAGCTTGATCTCCAAAACCTTGAGAAAAAATTTTTTGTTTGTAAAATGAAAAAAACAAAACAAACACTAGTGTATAGTTTTATAACCGTTTTATGGTTATTAATAGTTTTAAATTTTTGTTCACAGTTTTACATAAAGAACATATCCTGCAAATTTTAACAAAATCAAAATGTCAAGTAATGCATGAGGCCTGTTTTTGCTATAGATAATTTTTTAATGTTTATCATATATAAATTTATCTTATTTTTGGCCAAAATGAAACATATGTGTATTGAAATATTGCCAGTGGTCTTATAAATTGATAATACTTTTTATCCAGATTTCTAATGTATAGACCATTGATATTCATTTTTGTTGTTCCTCTGATTTTTTTAATCTTCATACATAAAAAACTCTTTTTTGCACTTTAAATTTTTGAACAAATGATTATTTTGATCTCAGAAGTGCTCATATAAAGTGAAGTATGCAAAATAATTTTTTTTTTTTTTACAATCTAATGTCATGAAAATAAGTGGAAAAATTTTTTTTTAAGAAAAATCCTTATTTCATAATATCTTTATCAATAATGTACATTTTTTAATGCTCCATTTAGTAAAAAAAGAAAAAAATATTAATATTATTTCTTTTTTATAAAATTTTGAAATTTGATTATTTGAGCCTTCTGGTTATTCTCCATATATAAAAGCATCTGTAATAAAGTTATGGTATATAATTAATGGTTATCAGCTCATATTGAAAATTTAATGAATTAGTCAGTTTCAAATTAGAAAATTCAGTTTTACAATTACAATTTATGAGATGGATTACATCATATCACTTTTCCAATGGTTTGTTACTTGCTTATACACACATATATATTAAACATGAATTATCTAATATTTCTTAATATTAGCTATAGTATGGAAATAATATACAGTCCTCAGTTATAAATAATAAACTAATATATCTATAAATAGATAATTATGGGCTAATAGCATTTACCAGGTTCTTCCCAGAAAAAATCTAGTTAATACCAAGTCCTGGTAAAAACCCAACACTGCACATGGCTTTTCAAGTTATCACATCATGTGTATGTATCCTTAAATTTCCAAAAAAGGAAATGAAAAAATTTCCTTATTTATGATTTTGCAGCATGTTTTGCTAAATAGAATTAATAAATCAAAATAAAAGTGATGTAGATATCAATTATTTAAAGGGCAATTATTTTCAAAACCAAATTTTTTAAATGTAGTTAATGAAATATATCTCAGTAAATTTTAGATAAAGGTTTTTCAAACAGTGGAAATTAATTTGTTGAATAAATAGTCTTAATAAATAATACAAATTAATTCAATAAGTGTAAATATTGACGAAAGCTTTCTGGATTGAGCAAAGCATTATAAAAAATAAATAATTATTTGATTATATATTTTTTTAAAATTATCATTAAACTGCATTAATTGATATAAGAAAGATTAAAATATAATCTTAGATCAACTAAGATTTTCAAAAAATTACAGGAAAAAATTAGTTACATCAATGAAATTTAATTAGACAAGCTTTTTCTAGGTTTGAGACTTTTCAATACCTTTTAACCTTGCCTGGTGTTCGAAAGGTATATTCAGATAGGATTTTTAATGACAGCAAAATGATTTTATTCCATACTATCAATAAAAGTGTAAAATTTAATTCAGCTTATAAGTATTCTGATTAAGATTTAATAAAAATTTCATTTTATCCTGTAAAAAAAAGTTTTATTTTACCATTTGTATGCGTAATGAAAGTGAAATAAGTTTACCTTCTATATTCTTTCTGCATTACTGATTTTTCTATGAAAATTAAGAACACAAATGAAGGTGTAATCATGTTAATGAATTATAAGCTTTAAGATTTTTTTTTTTAAATTTAAAAAGCATTTTCAATGACTCTCTAGTGCATTAAATGAAATAACAAAAGAAAATTCATTATTAAATCCTATTACCATTAATATTAAAATTGCATTGATATCCAACATGATAGAGCCTCCTATTACTATCATACACATTTCAAAATATATCCTGCAAGTTCACAAAATTTTTCCTAACCTGGTCCTTTTTTGTCCTAATGTCATCCTAAAACATTCTTAAGGTATCTGAAAATCGTCCTATATTAGACATCATTAAGACATCTGCAGGTGGGCATCTTAACAGGCAGAATACATCTGTAGGACATTGAGAGCTTTATATGGAAGTCACAGAATCCTAAAGATGACAACTTTAGGATGTCGTAAAGAAATCAGTGTGCTGAAGGGGTCAGCTCATGCCAAGATACTTACACCACAAATATTGTAAGGTTTGGTACATTGTCCTTTTTGGTTCAACTGCAGTAAATCCTTTACAGCCTTGAAGTTAGTGGCTGCTGCAATCACTTTTAATATCATCTCAGCCTTCTCTATCTTTTTTCTTAATTATAACCTTCATGGACATGGCAAAAATACTCAGAATAGAAATTCTCTTAATTTTAAAAGTTAACTGTAAAAGAAATTATTTAAACAAATTTTCATTGAAAAGGTGAAAGATAAAATATTCTGCAATTGAAAATATTACCTTTAGAGTAATCAACAATAACAAGAGCAACGCCAGTAACAACCTTGTGAGTTTGTCCACTGAGCCTAAATGTAATGCATATACATAAGTTCAAATCTTATATCGATGTATTATTATACGAAACAGTCAACAACTGTCTCATAAGATCTTCTCGTGGAAATATTCAAAAGATCAATGTTTAAACTTTATTCAAACAAGACTTAAAAATTGGTTAGTTTATGAGTTACAAACAAATAATTAAACACTATTTTTGTGTCATTACCATCTTAATATTAAAGATTGATCAAGGACTTACAGTCAAACATGGTTTATAGTAAACTCCCAGATATAGTGAAGGTTGTCCCTTGAAGGGTGACTATAGAGGGGTTAGACTGTATTGAAAATGTTTAGCTAGAAAACAGAAGTTCACATGCCATAGATTGTGCATCAGAGCCACGTAGTTAAAAGTATTAACCAATGAAGTCTCATACTACAAATGGAACCAATTGTTGAAATTAAAATAAATTGAGACAATGCTAATTTTCTTTTGGCTTGTTTCTCTTAACTTTTTTTCTGGGTAAATGGAGAAAAACGATGTGTTTGTTAGATACTATACATTGGACTATGTCTTTCCAAGTCATCAGAAAATCAAAGCAGAAGGAAGAGGTTAAAAATAACAGGTTATGCTGAATATTTTCATATCATATTCACTAAGCTACCTAAATAACAAATGCTCATCGGATCTAAACCCGCACCCATCAAATGAGCAAGCAATATAAAAATTGACTTATTGTGATGACATGTTTCGGTACTTAGAGAATACCTGTAAACTTGCGCTTTCTAATGGATTTTGCTAATGGACTGTGATTTGTTTATAACATTTGAATGGGATGTCTTTAATGATTGGATTAATTTAGATTTCTGAATTTAAAGATAATTTTTGAACCTTCATCCTTATATTACATAAATATATTTTACAGATATTACTTACCCCCTTATTTTTATTAAATTTCATTTTAGCTATTGTAATATCTTAAAAATATATAGTGAAAAAAGTGCTTTATAGTTGAATTTTCCCTGTTTTTTAGTAAAATTTTAAACTTTATTCCTAAAAACTTATTTGAGTTTGGTACTAAATCCCATATCAGGACATCTGTTTACTAGAAGGGTCTCTTTACTGGACACTTTTCAACAAACAAAACTCTTTTCCCTATTTTCAAAAAAAAGTTTTATTTTCAACACCTGCACCACATTACAAAAAAGTATGCAGCAATGAGAATCCTCTGCTTTTTCTCTATTTACGCTTTTATATGATTTTTAACTGACTTTTGATTTTAATACGGGTTTAATAATCAGGGTTGGCACAGTATTTACCATGGTTTTGACCCAACATGTTAAAAACCTGTTTTTCCCATGGTTTTTACTATCTATAAAAAACTTTTTCTTCAGCTTCAGAAAAATTTATTATTCTGCTATGTCTGAAAACATCTTAAAAGCATTCATTAAGGCAGTATGGAAATAAGAGTTCAGAACATAGTTAAAATAGTACTAAACATTGCAGGACAATATATGATCATTTCTAGAACAAGTGCTAGGGTCGAGAATTTATTTGTATTCTTAATAAAAATATTTTGTCCAGATTTGTCCTTTTTTTTCTGTTATAGAGCATTATTATGACTCCTGCAATATAACAACTGCAGCATATTATGAGATCCTGTGCAAAATGCTAATATTAAATGCAAAAAAACTTTTATGTTTGTAACAAGTTAAAAATTACTTGCCTACCGCTATTGCAGCAAATTTTTTCATGCTTAAGTTAATGTTTCATGTTTATATTACTAAAAAAAAAAAAAAAAAAAAAAAAAAAAAAAAAAAAAAGATGAACGAAAGAACTTTTTTAAATTTCTGGTATCAATATAGAAAAGTGAAAAGCAAGCATTTTGTTTTGTTCCTACAATCTGAACTCAAAATGTTTATTTTGCAAACATACTTCAGCAACCACCAGCTAAGTTGGCTTGATTCTTAAAGCAAAAATACCTCTGCTGTTTTTTGAAATTCTGCTGCTTACTTCAAAAGATTGCACCTTTACTTTTGGTGATCACAATCTATCATGCTGCCTATTTTCCATCTAATAGCATACCTGCCAACATTGGAGAAATAAAATAATGGAGATTTTACTAGCGACACTAACTTTTGGCTATGAGTGAAGTTTTGATACATCATGCAAGTCAGAAAAAGAAATTCAGAATTGGAAATAATATAAGCACCAACATTTAGCAAAGTAAAAAATATGTATATAACTGCTTGGCTGGCATGAGGTCAGGGTTGGGTTTTTGACGTCAAAAAGTGGTTTTTGACATGACAAGGGTATAATACTGGTTTAAACCGTCAAAAACCCGTCAAAAATGTCAAAAACTAAAGTTTGTCAAAAAAATATATAAACTTCAAAACTACCAACAGTTGCCATGCATTATATTGAAATTTAATTATACTATAGGTAATCAGCAGGTTTTAAAATATTTTTTTAATTAAAATTAAGGTAAAATAACAGATTTAAAATCTCAGAAATTTATATTCAAATGCATGTGCAGAAAAATTTTGCACAAAATTTTTTTAAATATTTATATTTTGAAAAAAAAAATTTTTTTTTTGATACTTAAGAAAATTAAAAGTTTATTACTATGCATTTTTGATATATAAGGAACATATAACTAATATTTATAAGGAACTTACAAGTTATGTTGTATAAATACAAACTTGATAAAGTGTATGAAAAAAAATTTTAATGTTATACCGAATATCTTTATTATCCAGTATGTTAATTTGAATTTAAAAGTAGTTATATTTGTGAATAATGATAAATATAATTCACATTGTTTATTATATTTATTTATAATTATTACACTTATCATTTTAAAACAATTTTTACCTCTTAACTTTTTCCCCCACTTGTATTAAGAATACAAATAATGTATATCTTGAAAGCAAGAAGTAATTATTCAACAGCTGAATATTTAGATATTCAACAAAACTGTGTATATAGTATTCAGCAAAATGAAATTCACAAGTATTTGGATAAACTAAATTTTCAGCATAGTAAATGAATAGGCTGAATATACTCTAAATCGACACTAACTACTCTGTGTATTTAACAGAAAGCACTTAAATTTGTATTGTCTTATGTTAAAAAGATTATTAAGAAGATTTAAAAGAATATTAAAAAGATTTTTCTTTAAAAGATGTCTAATGTGCAAGACTGCTAATGTTTATCTTTAAAAATGTCTAATTTTTAGTATAATCTATACTATACACTAAATTTGGTTATAAATAAATTTCTTAATAATATCACTGCAGATTTTCAATAGCACATGAAAATGAATACATAAAATTACAAAAGATGTGAGCTTTCAAAAGTACAAGATTTTGGTTACTATTCAAAATATAAGTGTTTCTTCAAAATTTTAAATTTATTTTTTCTAGAACATATTTAGAAACACTATTCTTTATAAAAAATATATAAATTTTATGTATTAATTAAATTTCACATATGAATATAGGTTTTTGACATTTTCGACATTTTTGACAGTGAGGTTTTTGACGTGACGGTTTAAACCATGGTTTAAACTGTCAAAAACTGTCACATGTCAAAAACCTGCCAACCCTGCATGAGGTAAATATTTATTCTATAATAATAAGAATGAGAAAAATACTAATGACGGGGTGAAAACGCCAGAGATCCCTGAATGAAAGTTTTTTACAAAAATTCAATGTAATAGAATAAAATAATAACTTTTGATCTAGTGGTCAGATTGTCATGTACAAAGATGCAATTGTAATGGTTCAAGCTAAAATTATACTAATTAATTTGGGCAAAAATTATTTTAAGAAACAAAATCGGAAAAAAAAAGTTTTTTTATTTGAATAAACATACTTTTCCCCCCCGGCAGTTATTGATTTTTGCTCCTAAAAATATTAAAGCAACCGTAATCTGGAAAGTATGGTTCTAACAGTTTAGGCAGAAAAGTTTGAGATCCTTTATGCAATTTCACTTTTTTCATGCAGAACAGAATAAAAAAAATTTATTTGACTGGTTTTGTTTTAATTTTGGATTTAATCACGTCAAATAACATTGTTAAAAATGATGTAAAAATCTTTATAGCATATAATTCTAAAATGCCTTTACTATTATTAAAATAAAAAAAATAATTACAATGCAATTTTTACATAGAATTATCACTGGATAAATAAGATTTATGAATATGTGCTAAAATTATTTGATAATCGATAATATTTCCAGAAATCTGGCAAAATATGCAATAAGGGAAATTACCATTATGATGTCAAACTTTTTGACTGTTTTCCTGCCTAAACCAATTGGACCTCAATTTTCAGTTTCTGGCAATTCTTACCCCCATACTTTGAAAGTCAAGAAACTAGACCCTTTCAAAAGATTTTAGAAAAGTATTGTTTTCGTGACTGATTTTGTTACTTAAAATATCTTGTGTATTGAAGGTTTGTTCTTTGAATCATTAAGATTGTATTTTAATTCACTCACTAGATCAGAAATTATTAAAGTATTCATTTTTTTTTTTATTTTGCACTGTATTAAAACACTAAAGCATTTGTTTTACACTATTTACTATTTTAAAAACACAAGGAATTAAAAGTCTTCCATAATTCCAAGCTGATAAATGCTTGAGAAACAAACACTTACTTTTCTAATATACCAACAGCTTTTTCCTTAAATCTGGGTTTAGGAAAAACTTCACCAGCAAAATATACAACAGTATCAGCACTAATGATAAGGTCAGGTTTAACCTACAAATACATATTGAAAATAGTGGTGTCACACAAGAGCCAATCATAATAAAACAATATAAATATCAAAGTTATTTTGAATACAATTTTATTTTTAACTCAACATCTTCAAAACAAGTCACTCTTATGCAGTGAGCATTTTTATTTAGTTATGCTAATAATCTCAAATATAAGTATTAGTTTATATAATTTAGTATAATGATAAGCAGAACTGTGTGTAGACAATTTCTGTGCATAAGATGCAAATGCCCCACTATTGGGGAAACTCCTGTCAATAAATTTCACGACTTCCCAAGGACGACATACGATGACTAGTTTTTCACTTTTTCTGAAAATTTTTATCGTGGATCACAAATTTTATGCATCATTTGGTTTTCTCCTTCATCTCAAACAATGAGATAATCTAATATGAAAGTAGTATGCTGATAATAAATATTTGAAATATGTTAAAACTTTTAAAGTAGAAAATAATTTAATGTCAATGAAAGGTTATTAATTTACCATTATATCTATCTGTATTATTAAATATCTCATATTTGGCACTGGTTTTGGTGTGATTATGGTATATATAATTTGACATCTATAGACAATAAGATGAATTAAAAACTCCTTTCTTCTATTTTTTATTCTGCTTCTTTTAAATCAAACTTTTACATTTTTTTTTATTTGATACACTCTGTTTATTGACTTAGCAAATTAAAAGTAATTTCAGAAATCAATCTATTTCAGAGTAATCTAAGAGAGCTGATATTTTGATTGACACATTTTGATTAAAAAATATTAAGAAAATACTTTTTTTTGGAGGAAATAATACATATTTTCCAAAAATATTGACTAAAAGCAAGTGGTACTGAGCTTTTTCCTTACTTAACAGCAGAAATATGAATTTTAAATCCTTTTAATTGAAAAACAAAATTAAATAATTAATTATAGAGATGAAGAATATAATAACTCTTCACAGGGTGCATAGTCAAATAATTTAACAAAAAATAAGCATTTTTCAGGCAAGAAAATATTTTCAAGCACTTTACAAAAATATGATTAGGATATGTACATTAATAAAAAATTTTCATCCTACTGTGGAAAGTTTTTACATATATATATACAAAATGCAAAATAATTTTCAAAGACTTTAAATTATCATGATAAAACAACTAGTTTCTAACAAATAACTCTTTTCTTGATTATATTAGCCACCATAAAAACAATTTATGCAAAAATTTAAAAACATTCCATATTGAGTGGCTCATTCTATTTAGCTAATAATTACTCTATTTAATTATGTAAAAGAAATTAATTTAAATTATAATTAATTTAACTGTAATTTAAAGAGGTTATTGAGTGTATTTTTTAGGTCTAAATAAAAGTTATTTATAAAAACATATGCAACAAAACAAGATTAATATTATTGATCATGCTGAATTTATAAAGATAAGTACAGAATTAAGAAAACTCATAATAAAAATTCATATTACAAATTCAGAAAATATTACAAATCATATTAAAGAGCCACGATGGCTAACTAAGGGGATAGAGCGTTTGCCTTCCAATGAGGGGATCAGGTTCGAATACCAGCAATGGCTGGTAGATACGAATCTGCATCCGGCTTGAACTGACCACAGTGCTGACGTGAGCTATCCTCAGTGGTAGAAGGATCATGGAATAGAGTCCCTTTGCCGTCAGGCTAACCGTGAGAGGTTCTTGCAGTCTTCCTCTCCATGTAAAGCAAATGCGAGTTAGTTCCATCAAAAAGTCCTTGATGAAAGCAAATTTCTCCCAATACTTGATCCAGGAGTTCCCTTGACTTTTGGATCAGGTTTAAAATTACACGGCTTTGAAGTTGAACATTAGTGGTTGTAAATCAAAAAATTGGGTCGGCTGTTCAACGACTGTTATAAAATAAAATTCACATTAGAATTAAATAAAATTTATATTACAAACGTAAATTAACGAATGGCCCCTAATAAATTATTATTAAAATCTGTTACATGATCCAGTATTTCTTTAATGAAATTATTAAAAATAATTTTGATATGCAAATACAATGAATATTAAAGAAAAATATTTTTGTCAAAAGTAAATTATTAAATGGCCCCTCACTCATAATATTTAACAAACCTGAAATAATTATAATTGAATTTGTTATTCCAATTGTTTTTAAATCAAAACATTAAGAAATGAATTAAAGATTTTCAGAATGACAAAATGATACCTTGCTGATTTAAAAAAAAGTGAAAGCCCCTCACTTCATACTTTTTTAAAATCTTGCCTTTAAATATTGAGTTTTTTTTATAAAACAACTTAGTAGTACTGAAAATTTTAAAAGTAATAAAAAATAGTATAATAGGTAAAAAAAAGTAATAAAGTACAATAAAAGTTAACAAAAATTTTAAGCAATTGGTGAACTGTCTCTTTAGTAAATATTCTTATGATTAAAAATTTAAATTAATTCTTATCTTTATTAAATTAAATTACTAAAAAGGAGATGGAATTTTTAGGAGATAAAGCTTTGTGATTCTTTACTGCTCTGGAGACACACAAGAAAATATGTAATTAGTAGATGATCCCCAAGTTAAGCTAAAGGCTAAATGTCACAATCTATATATAGAAGAGTGCGAGCATGCCATTAGCTTGCTAGTGAGGAAGACGATGGGGTTTCACTAACGATGAAATTAACAAGAGAAATAAAATGCAGGGCTCTCAACACTTTTAGGGCAAAAAATTGGGAAAAATGAGTACCATTTTTGTGGAAATGGGGGCCCATTTGTTGAAATGGGGTCCAAAGTTTATAAAAGCTGAGTTGATCCACATTGAACAAATAAAAAAATTTTATAATCCTTATACTAATCTATAATAATAAAAATAAAATGCACTCAATCATTTTTTAATTATTATAAATATATATTTTCAGCCAGTATGTTAGATAAAATACTACAAAGTATGTCTTAAGTAAGTAATTAACATATTTTTATTTTTAAGTATTTTTTTTTAGTAATATACAAATATAATTAGATAAGAACAAAATTTATGATCATTAAACTTGATGAAATTACACGCATATATATATTGTAATATTCTTTGAAAGATTATAAACTTATTGAAGATATGAAGTTATTGTCTAGGCTTCTTTGAAAAAAAAACTTGAAGGAATTTTTAATCTCATTTAAAAATTCATTTCTGATATAGGGAGCTAACGCATCAGTGATAAGGTATGTTGCTTTAATTGGATTAAGGGAAAAGTGTTCCATAGTTGAGGAAGGAAACATAGAATTAACCACTTTATCTATGTCTTTGCAGGTAGAAAGTGAGAAATTAGAAGCGATCATTTTCACGCACCAAATTATTTTAGCTTTATAAGCTTGATCTTTAATGCTCAGCATACTTAATAATGAAGTATGAGCAGATAATGAAAGTTGGTTGGAGTTTTTTTTACCGCTGCAAGAATTGACTTATGTTTTTCCGATTCAGAATGCCTTTTTATAGCACAAAAACCTTTATCAATATTTACAGACACACCACACAAATCAAATTATTTTCACGCTGGATGCCCCAATCAGATACAATGTGGTCATTAGAATTGTAGAGACATAAAATTTAAATAATTTATTTGAATGTGTTTTGAAAAATTATAAGTTTCAGTTTTGAATTTGTTTTGGCAACGGAATTAGATATATAAAAAATGTTGTTGTGTTCTAAAATGTTTAAGAAATAAAATATGTTATTTCTTAACTGTTGCATAGTTTTTTTCTAAAAAACTAAACAAAAATACCTTTGAAACAGGCATACAAAATTTCTTATCACAAGCCTCTTCATAACAACTGCCCTAAAATACAAAATTACTGCTCAACTTTTTTTTCTATAATTTTCCCTCTGCTTTACGTACTATAAATTCAAAACACTTTGATAATTGTGTTTCTGCAAATTAAAAAGTTTCAGCTGTCAAAACAATATTGCTCTGTTTAAAGATTCAGGTGTACAATGGAAATTTAGGCTTATACTAAATTTCTAAGATTCATAAGACACACTAAGCATGTAAACTACTAAACCAATAAAGAATTTGAAATCCACTGTTTTAAGCTTATATGATTCCTTTCAAATATAATATTTTTAATTAAACTAAAATTTTGTTTAGATTATGTAGTGCGGTGGTCCAAACCCATAAACGTAAAAGATTCTGAACCTCACAGCCAACTAAAAACTCATTACACAATAGTCCCCTCAGTTGTGGCTCTTTATATCAAACACGCTCTGTTTTTCTAGATTCCTAGCTTTTACAATTTTCTTTTGACAGTTTACGTATATCTATGCAATTTAAACTCAATTATCACAAATTTTTAATGAACATCAATTTCAGATGCAAACCCTCTTCTTTTCTTCTACTTGGTAGGGTATACTTCCTTGTGCTTCAGCAGTGCAAAGAAATAATGTACAAGTTGCATCTACTATTGTTAAATTTACTAATTTAGCATAATAATCCAATCTTGAGAATTATTAAATTTATTTGCTTTTCCCTCATCATTTATCAAACCTTAGTTACACACACAAGTTAGCACATTCAGGGATGAGAGTAGTCAGAAAGTAAAAAAGAGGAAATCCTAGAATATATATATATATATATATATATATATATATATATATAAGAAAATTTGACAAAAAAGTGTGATTTTTAAACTTGTAAACCATGTGATTATAAATCCCGATATGAGGCTTTTAAATCACATGAATATGAAACTCTGCATCGAATTTAAGAAATGCTAAAATACAAATCATGATGCCTAATTTTTAGATCACGATGCATAATTTTAAAATCGCGCGATATTGCAACCGCAAAAACGAATCACGACATTGGATTTTAAGCTCGCGTAGCTACATAGGTTTTAAAAGCTCGTAAATACAAATCGGGATATTGGTTTTTTAAATCTTGTAAATAAGAATCGCAATGTACAATATTTAAATCCCCTGAACACGAATCGCAACGTTCAACTTTTAAATCAGGTAAATACGAAAATCGATGTTTGATAATAAAATCGTGATTTTAAAAATGCATAAATACAAAACACAATATTGGATTTTTAAATTTCGTAAATGCGAGTCATAATGTACGATATTTAAAAAGCGTAAATAAGAATTGTAATGCGCAACTTTTAAATCAGGTAAATACGAAAATCGATGATTGATATTAAAATCGCGTGAATAAAAATCGAAATATTTGCAGAGTCTGGGTCCCGCAGTGGACTGATCGTTAAGACACGGTTCCCTGCAGATCACCGAAGTCAAGCATCACTGGCTACGGTTAGTGTGCGGGTGGGTGACCACTTGGATCAGTCTGCGTAGGGACCGAGGATGTGCGGTATTGGCCCTCGTTAAACTGTGCTACCGTAAAGTGGTCGACTTCGCGTGCAGGTCGTCAGGCTACCAAAGCGGGGGTGCCATTCCCTCCGCAGAGGATCAAAATTGTGATGGCATGTCTTCGGATCATCCTCCGGGATGTTTCCCAGACAGTCGCCAATAGCCCATTGTGCAGCTCTAGTGTGACGTAAATTAACAACAACAACAACAGCAGAGTCTGGACTTGGGATTTCTAAAAGGCTTGATTTTTGTTTAGACTTAATAAATAAAAATTTACAGAATTAATTGAATGAGCAAATAAATATTTTCACCGCAAATCCATCTCTACTTTTTCCCCCCCTCTTTTTTCGTTTGCTTTCACTCCAGAATACAAGAAGCAGCGACATCTGAATTACGAAAATACGAGCTATCCAGCGAACGGATAAAAAATACGGAAAATCTTATTTTCTGTGCTTGAAATTGGAGAAAATAGCTAATATAAGTAAAAATGCGGGAGGGTTAGCAGCTAGGACATAATTTGAATTTTCTGTTTTTCTTTGAAAATCATAAATAAATATAATTATTTTACTTCAACGACTGAATTTTCACAAAAAAGCGGGATATTTATTTAAAAAAAAAAAAAACGAAACTTTTAGAGAGTCGGAGTTTTTGATAAAAAGGCTGAAATTCGAGAGACAAAAGGGAAAAAAATCTCATCCCTGTATAAAAGTCAACCAGTTTTATCCCAAGGAATTGATTTTTAGAGAAACTTCAGAGGGAGGAATGAAAACTTCAATAATTTCGATCTGCGAAAAATTAAATTCCTCTTAAAATATTTTAACTTGTGCAAAAAAAAAAAAATTTCAGCGGGAAAAATAGAAAAATCTGAAAAAAAAAAAAGCGGAAATCCGCGAAAGACTCTCATCCCTGCACATTTCATGTCGGAATTTAGAAACCCAATTTAAAATTCACCTGTCCAGGTACTTAATGCTCTATTCTTTCCTTTTATAGTTTTTTAAATAAGGTACATGCCCTCTGGTTTATTAGCTCAAGAAGAATCTGCTGCTTATTGTCATAAAATTTTCACAAATGGAAATGTAATAATTTATGTACGATAACATTGAAGTCTGTTTGAGTCATGATCGCTTGCTATTTGAATGGAAACAACTTTGTCATTCATTTAAATTTTCTAAAATTGAATAAGAAGTTCCGAGATGTAGAGCATAATGAGCGGAAAAACTTTGCATTTTAAGAAATCTGATCTCAGGTGCCCCTCAATCATCACCAAACTGTTTAAGAAAGGCGTTTAAAACCACCAGAAGTGTTTAAGAAAAGACAATATTTCTTTCTAACAAAACATTATTCTGTTAAAAAGCATAGATTCAATTAAAATTGCATAGGTAATCATGCAAGCTGGGAAAAGACATTTGAATCATTTTAATATTTAAGAAATAATTTATAAAAAAATATCCATGAATGCAAAATTATATACCTTACTAATTTTAAGCCGATTCCAGACTTCTAAAGCTTTGCATCTAGCTGTTTCAACTGCAAATTCATGGACTGATGAGAAATCACTTAGTTCCAAGTTTTCTTCAAATGACGAAGGCACAGCTTTTACAATTAGCCCCTGGGAACATATTAGAACATTATGCAAATTACAGATACATACAGGCAGTTATGTAAGAGTTAGCATGCACATGTACAACATTTCCATAAGAATAGCATATTTTCTAATATCAATTTTATTCCAAAATGTCATATTTTGAAATTATTAAGATGTTTTGAAAAGACATGGTCGAAGCCTTCAAAATATGCAAAAGATATTGAAGTAGTTAAGTGTACATTTTTGAATAACAGTAATTTCAAAATTATGTATAGTAGTACAGACATAGATGTTTATATATTATCAGTTTTTATGAAAAGTGAATGAGAAATTAAGGCTTGACTATACATAAACTATGTGAGTTCTAAAAGGTATACAATATGCTTCAGACCAGAATGCTTCAAGTAAAGAAAAAACTGTTCTAGAAAAAATAGGTTTCACCCATGAGAAAGAAACTGTTTTTTTTTTCATCTGAGATACCATGTTTCCCATAATTTACTAAATGACTCTAAACAAATATATATTTTTTAATTATTAATATCAAACTGTATATTTATGCTAGCTGACTTTAGAAAATTTTTATATCTTTTCATTCTTACAGAAATGTGCTAATGTAAAATATATATTCATTGAAATTTATGTAAATGAATATGCATAATTCAAAGCATTGTTTTTCAACCAATGGTTAACGAACCTCTTGGAGATTGCCAGATGTACCAATAAAAATTGCAGAACTTGGTAGAACATAAATTCTTTTTATTATGTCAGCTTCTGTGTCTGCTTGCCAATTTATGTTTAACTGGTGTGGAGGAGAAATAAAATCGCTCAGCTTAATGAGGAATAAGATCGTGATACATGTTTTTCATTCTGATTTCGATTAATGTTTCAGCTAAATGTTGAAAGCCAAGTTAAACTCTTCTAGATAGTAATTACGTGACAGAATCACGGTGATATTGTAGCAGACCCTTAAGAGTTTTTTGCAGAAAGATTATTCCTTTGGGAAGTAAACGATTTTAAATTTATTTTCTGTAGATATTTTCGAAAGATTTTTTTCCCATCCAGAATAATATTCAAACGATGTCTTTCTCGAGCATAGGAAGGGAAAGAAATGCTCGCGATTTTTCTCTTCTCACTTGAGAATAATAAAGAATAATGAAATAAAAAATTGCACTTTTCTTTTCTCCAGAAATTTTCAAAGGATTTTTTTCCCCATCCAGAATTATATTCAAACGATGTCTCTCTCGTGCATAGTAGGGAAAAGAAACGGTCATGATTTTTCTCTTCTTATTTGAAAATAATAAAGTAAAAATTTTTGTTTTCCTTTTCTCCAGAAATTTTCAAAAGGATTTTTTTTCCATCCAGAATTATATTCAAACATTGTCTTTCTCGCGATAGAAGGGAAAAGAAATGCTCACGATTTTTCCACTTTCATTTGTTAATAATGAAGTAAAGAATGGAGAGGATGGTTTTAAGTGCTGACACAGACAACAACAAAGTAGACGAAAGTGACGAGGAAGATATGGAGCCCTTCCCCCCTTTTTTTCCCATTTTTGTTCATTTTATGTTAAGCCTGTATGTATTTTTATTTCATTTTTTTTTTCCCTTTTTATCTTATTACACTTATGTGTATTACTTTATTGTTTTTTCTTCTTTTTATAATTATTTCTAAATATTTTTTTTAATTTGGGTTTGACAATAAAAAAAATAAAAGAAACGGCATTTTGTAGCCATTCAGAAAACCGGAAAAATCAGTTATCCGGAATAGCGATGGCCCCGATCTTTATGGATAATCAGTTCTCTACTGTAGCATATTATTTGTAAAAAAGCATCACTTCATGAAGTCCTTGAAAAACAGCCTTAAGCATCATCATTCTTTCTATTAAAATAATATTTTAAAAAGTAGCTGTAAGTTTCAATTTTCTATTAAAAAGTTATTATTTGAATCAAAATAATGAATAAACAAGGAACTTAGACTTACAACATTGCTCAGAATCTTCTTTCTTCTAGGTGAGCCACTTGCTAAAACTATTTGACGCTGAGCCAAGCGACTTAAATATTGCTGTATCATTTCCTAATTTAAATATATATATATACATATATATATACATATATATATATATATACATATATATATATATATATATATATATGTATATACATACATATATATATATATTTATATATATATATATATATATATATATATATATATATATATATATATATATATATATATATTAGATAGATACATATATATATATATATATATATATATACAGTACAGAACCCGTTATCCGGAAATCAGAAAACCGGAAAACCAAAAAACCGGAATGAAATTCGATAAATTTTCCCACCATTATAAAATTTTTTTTTTTTTTTTCCTTATAAAATTTTAGGATTTTTCGTTCTTTTTTGAAAGATGTTTACCTTACCATAATTTTGGAAATAATCATTAGTGTATTGCTCCATCGTTTTTTCTTCTTTTTAAGATTATTTCAAAAAAAAAAATTTTTTTTAGTTGTGTTTAACAATAAAAAAACGGCTTTTTGTAGCGATTCAGAAAACCGGAAAAATCAGTTATCCAGAATAGTGATGGTCCCAATCGTTCCGGATAATCGTTTCCCTACTGTATACATACGTACATATATATATATATATACATACATACATATATATACATATATATATTAAAAATTATTATTTTACAGATTTAGTACTGATAAACAACCTATTTTAACTTTGTATATTGGCAAACAGGTAACATAATTTTTTAAAGAACATTTATACTAAATCTTCATAAAGTACTTATTAATAACATTTTCTGCTGGCAAAAATCGTATCTCTAAGACAGTTTCATCCAGTGGGTTTTTTCAGATTGGATCCATTTGAAAAAACTCATTTTTATAACTATTAAGTGGATTTTTTTAAATTTTATCTAATAAATTTTCACTGCAATTATAAAACCATATAGTTCTTTGAAACTATCAACTATTTTAATAAATTTAACTCAGTAGCTTTTTTACAAAACTAAAGTAAAACATATTTCAAAAATCTGATTTTTGTAAATAAAATTTAATATAAATGAACAAAATTTTGCATAAAATAAATCACAAAAAAAATTGCTTAGTTATGCTCTTTATCTATAAAACAAATTATAGGCAATATGCACACACATAACATTTACTGCATAATTTATATGGATTGTAAACCCTTCAGAGTTTGTTAAAATATACCTACCAATGGATAGATATATTTAATCAATATTTCATGATGAATATATATTTTTACACAAAGACTGCAGAAATTAATTTTCCAGTTAAAAAAAATATCTGTAATGAGTATTTTAAAAGATCAAAATATCTCCTCTTTTTTATTTTAAGATTTTTATTATAGACTGTACTTGCTTCCATATATTGCACCTTTTGAAAAAAATCAATGTTTAAAGATAAAAGTTTAAAATATTAATTTGGTAGAAAGCCATTAATAATAATACCAATTTTAAGCATCTCTTCTAATTACTCAATTATTCTCTGATGATAGCTGACTAGAAATAATATTTTCTAATTTTTGATTAATTCTGTTTCAACTATAAAATCACTTGGACAGTGTCCTTGTGGCAGAACTTTTTCAACCTATTTGAGATAAAAGCACTAATATCCTTCTGCAAAATACTTTCAATAATAAAAAACATACACGTTGCTAATTTAAAATAACAAAGCACTGTGTTTATATAAAAAAAAAACTATATATAATGTTTTTAATTGAACATGCAATAATTTTTTATTTTAATATTATGGGTGGTACTCTTGCATTTTGTTGGGGGTGGGGGGAACACACTAATTACTTCCTTCTTTGTATTACTATGCAAATAATCATCACAATAAAAATATAATTAAAAAAATTGTGAAATTCGTAGTTGTCATTCCAGAAAAAAAGATTGACAATGAAATCATGTGAATCGGACTCCTAATAAAAGGAAATACTCAAATGGGTGCTTTATTTTGAGATTAGGTTGTTGTAATAAATATCGTATAAAAAAAATATTGGATTTAAAAACTATGCAGAAATCAATAGCAATAACTACCAAAAAATCGATAGAACCATTGCTTTTAATAAATAAAAAAATTCTCAATATTATTTAAAAAATATAATATACAACCGAAACAATTTCTATCGAGACATTACATCGATTTACGATACTATCGGCGTAAATAGAGAACGTCAAAAAGTGATTTAAATGCATGATTCAAATTTTAAGTAAAAATTTCCGTGGAAAAGACAAATAAAACATTGTACTTTTAAAAAAGAAAAAAAAAATCTTTCTGCAAGAACTCTGCAAAATTATGCGACAATGTTGCCGTGTCGCTGAGATTCTGCCACCGGGTAAAGTGTTATGTCTAAATATTTCAATAAAAAGGAAACAACACTTTCTGATGCTTCAAAACTTTTAGTTTAAGAAAAAATTATCATGACACTTGAGATTAAGTTTATATTTTAACGAGTACTACTAGAAATATATTTCATTTAATATCTATGAAACTGCCGGCCAGGTGGCCGAGCGGCTAGCGTGCCTGACTGCGAAGCCATAGGCTGCGGGTTCGAATCCCGCTCTGGGCATGGATGTTTCTCTCTCTCTTTGTGCTGTCCTCTGTTGTATGTGTGTATGATGTGTGAATGTGGCCCACCCTATAAACGGGTTTGTGGCAGAGTGGCGTGGGCAATGTTGCTCGCCTCCGTGACTTTGGTTCACAGGTGCCCACTGGGTAACGCGAAATGAGCAACAATTCTGGCATAGTATAGGCAAAGATTTAAATTCAGTGCCTGCCATTGAAAAAAAAAAAAAAAAAAAATATTTGTGAAACTTATTTTTATTTGCAAATATTTTATTTGGTAAAAATTTTGTTAATTGCAAAAGGAAGATTAAATTATAAAGTGATATCATTCATATAATGTACTGGATATCATAAAATTGTTTATTAATGGAACATGAATGCATATTGTAGACATTGGTTGTTCATGGTAAGTTCATTCGTACATAATTAATAATCATTAACTTTTTTGCAAAGGTGATTTTTTCAGGAAAAAAAAAAAGGTTTCCTACTTAAATTTCATGAAACCTCTAATAATGAATGAAATATAGAAACAATAATCTGAAGTATAATAACAAATAAATATTGAATCTTATTTTGTACTAATAACGGTTTTATTTTAATGTTTTGTCTTTGTTTAAACCCTATAAATTTTCTTCAATTTAAATATTTAACTTGAATTGATATTATTCATAAAAATATACAATTATAGCTTTAATTTTTATACTCTCATTCTAACATTTTTTTTTTAAAGTTTGAATTTATTTTAAAATAATTTCTTGTACTAAGCGATTTGACAAAAACCCATTTCTTTTACCCAATTTTTATATATTTTTTAATATATCAAGTTTTCATAAAAAGGGAATTATTTAAAAAAAGTATCAGTTTCTTTCTTTTTGAACAAATTTTAATAATTATAAATTACAGGTTTACTGATAAAAAATGTAAACAATAATCAACTCATAT
Organism: Parasteatoda tepidariorum; assembly: GCF_982258835.1. Classification (NCBI taxonomy): domain Eukaryota; kingdom Metazoa; phylum Arthropoda; class Arachnida; order Araneae; family Theridiidae; genus Parasteatoda; species Parasteatoda tepidariorum. The sequence goes on from NC_141765.1 coordinate 77,373,299, forward strand.
AGAGCTGAAGTTTTTTGGAAACATAAATTTTTGTATAAAATTCTCAATTTGCTGTCTCCTCTGTGACAATAGTTCATTAACTTTGAAAGTCAAATTTATAAAAAAATTCTTTTTACACTTTTATACATTGATTTAACTAAGAAAAACCTGTAAGTCCCTTCCATAACATGTTATCAAATTTTTAAAAATTCAATTTGTTAATTAAAATAATTTTCAGAATTACTTGGCACCCTTTTATTTTTCTTTTGCAGTCAAATAGTGCTAATTCACTTTAAAAATTATAAGGAAATTTTTTAATTATTAAAAATTATAAAAACTCCAAGTATAAGAGCAGAAACTTCATTTGAAATATAGATTTTTAATTTAGGTCAATTTCGCTATTTCCTCAGAAACAATATCTAATTTTCAAAAAAAGTAAAATTCATGAAAATATCTAAATTTACTGCTTTAAAAAAATTACTAAGAAAAATCTGGACTTCCTAAGAAAAATTTCAAAAATAAATTTTCCTTTTTAAAATAATAAAACTAAGCCCAAAATGTCAGGGACATTTCTGTATCGTGAACTGTCTCGCCAACTACAATTGCCAAACAGATTTTAAACTTGCAAATTTGTTTAAAAAAATCTGTAGATATTTGCCCGGGGCGGCTATGAGTTATACCTTTCGAGTTGGTCCCTTTCTGTGATGTTTTTTTTAGTTTCTCGCTGGCCATTGCTCGGAAGTTGCCCAGGCTTTGCTATTATTCTGCCACAGATCATGTTACGGATATCTCTTCAAAATGTCCTGGCCACAATCTCTTCGAATGTGGAATAAAACAATACCGAAATTACATAAAAGATGCCAGTTAGTCAACATATTTTGGGACATTAATGCAAAATTACACAACAAAATAGTGAAAGCACTGCTATAACAATACTAAAAAATCACATATCTGTTAACGGTTTGGACCTTAAACACAATTTTGATCATCTTTTACAGAAATAGTTTTTGATTTCTTATAGGGATCTTGATTTTCAGATTCTACTAAGACACAAATTAAAAAAGTACTTAACTTACTTAAATAAAACAAGATGAAATTTTTCATGAGTAAGAATAGTCTTTAATATTTCTTAAATCATTCTGATTGTATCTGATTTTCATTCTAGATCTAACGAGATAATATATACACATTTTTAACAAAAAGAAATATCTAAACAATTTACTTTTCATTAGTCTTGAAAATAACAACACATCAAATTTGAGTTCATAAAACAAAATTATGATTTCTAAGGCAATTGGGTGATTCAAAGAAGCGTTTAGTTTAATATTTTGGAGAAATTTTAGAATCGAATTCTACTTACTTTTAAAATTAATATGAAATTAAGATATAAGAGTAAGTCTGTAAACAAGCTTATGATTATGATTTTAACAACGTCAAAAGCAAGAAACGATAAATTACGATATTTTACTGAAAGCAAAGCTGGCGCGAAATTACTAAACGTTTATTTGTTTCCATTTGAATCAATGAAATGAAACTACAGTTTATAGGAAATGTAAACTTCGCTTACAACTCTATTTTTTTTTATTTCAAATGGGGTCCCTTTGCGTGACGTAAAAGTCACGTGGTACAATAGATAGCCGCATTGATTTGTCAGTGGTTATTACAATATCGATGGTAGACTGAAGGTAAACAATGTCATGCTTCGTAAGACCCGAAGAAATTTAGAAAACTTCTGGTGTATCCCTCCGCTTATGTTTGTTATGCTTACGAAGCGATGTGTGAACAAGCTTAATATTCTTGGAAGTTTTATTAATGTGATTTATGTTTACATTTGCGCGTAATTTTATCATTCATAAAAGTTTTCTGTAATTTATAAATTCTAACAGGTCGTGAGCCAATCACAGCATAAATAAAGTACATGGTTAGCTATATATTAAGTGTTATCCTTTAGTTGGCTATATTTATGTAAAATAGCAACGTTTGCTATATTTTAAGTATCATCATAGGAAACTTGCGCAATCTTCCAAATTCATTTGTTGTTTGTTTTGTTAAAGCTAGATTGGAAGAACGTGTTATATGGAAAACACTACAAGTATAATAATATTGAATGGTGCGTTTTTTTTTTAAGCTTAGGCATAAAAATCAATCTGAAATAGCTACCCGCACGACGAATTTTAACCCGTAGAGCCATCGGTGCTTAGCTTCACACGGTCAACCATCCATAAGACATTACAAGATTGATAATTAATTGTAATAGTTTCTTGACAACATTGAATTCGTGATTAATTAAATTATAAATTTTAAGTTGTTTGTTGCTGTATTTGTTTATTTACGTCACATTAGACCGGTACAATGAGTTATTGACGACGGTATGGGAAACTTCCCTGAGAATGCATCGAAGCCATCCCATAACAAATTTGATACTCTGTGGAGGGAATGGCTCCCCCGTTTTGGTAGCCCAATGACTTGAGCATGAAGTCGTACACTTTACAGTGGAACATTTTAATGAGAACCGATAACGCACACTCTCGGTCCCTTCGCAGCCTGATCAAAGTGGTCACTTCCCCCACAGAAACCACAGCCAATGATGCTTGACTTTGGTGTTATACTGGGAATTGTAGCATACGATCAGTCCACCGCGGGACTCTTCATACATTTCTTATGAGAATATTTTTTATTATTATTATTCAACCACAGAATGGTTTTCTTTTATAAATAGTTTTATTAATACTTGTTCATCATATACTTTTATTCCATGCTTGTCTTTCCTCTTTAAATATCCTTTACGTGCAAGATATCAATTTTTTTAATTAAAGTAATTTAAATTAAATTAACATTTTACATAATGTCAAAGCTATGCATATATATAGCTGTTGCCGAGAGGAAGAAAAAGAGCAGGGGAAGAAGACATTCTATAATAGAAATCATCCAGGTGACCCACAAATCGAAATGCTCTCCTGCAAAAATTTGGGAAAATCTTGCAAATAGTCCCGTAATAATGTTTTGTCTTTGAGAAAACCTGAGTAATTACAATTGGTTTGGTAAATATGTCAAGGTAAAAATATATTTCTCATAGTTATTAAAGGAAAAACTGTAAAATGTTAAAAAATTAATGCGTTACTTGAAGCCAAAAATAGATTAAAAGACAGGATGTGAATACTAAAGAGTGAGAAAGCGCTTAATGTAGAATAATAATATAATAATTTAAAAAGAAGAATTTAGATAAAGAAATAACAAAAGATTATTCGAAGTTTTTTTATGTTACACTCATATATATATATATATATATATATATACAGTGGCGTACGCAAGGGAGGGGTTTAGGGGTTTAAACACCCTTCTTGAGCTCAGACAAAATGGCAAAAATAAAAATTTTAGTAAAAATTATGCGAGCTATTATTTTTTAAGAATATATATTTTTATTGGCCTTATTCCTACTTTTTTTTCTCACGGTATTTCTCAGAATACTGAAAAAACATTTATTATAATAGGGTTGTACTTTTGAAACCAAATTCACGTGATACTGTTACGGACTGGTTCCTTTCTGTCCTGCCAGTATAGTTTTCGAGACTGACTATCATTCGCGAGATCTTGACGCGATGATTCTGGAATCCTAGACGTTCTGTCGTCTTTGAGACAATTCGAGTATTTTGGAGATGTGGTGAAAAATTATATAAAAGGGGGAACGGGGTACAGTGAAGTTAGCCGCTTGTATTTCGGAACTTGTCGCTAAATCTGTTTTGTTTTATCTTAACAAAAAGTTCATTCAATCGCCGAACCCGTCGTCGCCACTATTTCGACTAGTGAAGAAATCAGTAATAATACCATTCGAGATATTGTGCTCGTTGAAGTTATTCATTCCAGCTCGAAACTTTAAGATCGTATCATAGCGGATATTTCTGTGCCAATATATATATATATATATATATATATATATATATATATATATATATATATATATATATTTGCTGTTCTTGGATCTTTAGGATGTCAAAACGCAAGAATTTAACAATTTTTGATTATTTTGAGAAAAAATCACGACCTGAAATTAGTGAGGTGACAGAATCTAGTACCAATGTAAGTTTTTCAGTTGTACAGAAATGTGATACTTCCGTTGAAGAAAACGTTTCTAGCAAAACAAAATCTGATGAATGTGAAAGTGGCCCTCAAAGTGCTACTTTTCACCCATGTGACACTGGACTTTTTTCAGAAGATATTACATTATATTCTTAATCTTAAAATATCAAATCAAAATTTAACTAAACAATGTTGTCTAAATAAAAAGTCAAAATTGTCTAGCTGTGTAAATTAGGGAAATAATAGTGCTTTATTACAGATTCGAATTTCTTTTAGTAGTTTCAGAAAATTATGAACACCCCCCTTGGAAAAATTCTGCGTACGCCACTGTATATATATATATATATATATATATATATATATATATATATATATATATATATATATATATATATATATATATATATATATATATATATATATATATATATATATATACCCAAGTAGCGAAACGATATTATTTAGTATAAGAAAGATGCAATATAATACTGCCCTGCTAGAAAACGCTAGACTCTCGAATTCTTTCTTCTAATATTAGAGCTAATATTATGTAAGATTAAATAGTATTCGATCTAACAATCGAACTCTTAAAGTTATCATCTATTTCATTAATTATGGATTGGAGCTACTTTTTGGGGAGAGAGCACTTAATATTATGAATAAATAAAAATTTATTTATTGATGGAATTAAATTCATTTCTCGTATAAATTAGTAATTTTTTATTAAACTTTCTTAATTTCAGTAATAGTTACATATAACATTAAATTAGCATGGTAGGTAGTGTTTTTCCTTCAGTTAAAAATCAGCCAGAAAAATAACATAAAGCTCTTCAAAGCATGATGTGTTAGAGAGAATGATGTTATGAAAACAATTCGTCTTAATAATCTTGATAGCTTAATAGAAACATTTAAGTATTAATTGACTGATTCTATATCTATTAAAGTCAGTCAATATTATGAATTGTGTTCATTATTGACAATGAGTAGCTCGCGCGTAGTAGTTAGCCTCTCTGTTAAAACATAGTGTCTAACTATAATAAGTACTGTAGTTAGTTCATCATGATTTTTTTTTCTTAATTACTGCTGTGTGTAATTTCTTCTAGAACTTTGTTATAAATTTTCAGAAATTTGAAAAATAGTTTGTTGACAAGCATTATATATGCATTGATAAAACTTTATAAGATGCGATGTTGAAAATTTAATAGGTTTGCTTAAGCATCATGTAAACAGTTGAATATATTTAAAATTTGGTTACTTTTAATTTATCGATATGATAGCAAAAGCAATTTTCTTTAAACTCTCCCATTAAACACAATCTCTATCTTGTTGGGGATTTATTATTGTTGTATTAACATTGTTTTTATTACTTTAATTTAAAATTAATTAGTTGAAATTTGAGACAAGAAAAGTATATATTTTTATTTTTATTATATTTTAAATATTATAATTGTAAAATAATGATAATAGTAAAAATGTCTGATTAACTTAATATTTAAAATTCAGTCGAAGAACATTTATATTATAAGGTCCTGTATAGTCGTTGTGAAAACATGTTGTGTAAATGCATAATATATCTTATTCTATGGCTTATTTATTAATACCAAAAACTTTACTCCTGCATTTGCTCACTTTATTGTATTTTCTATTTCATAATTTGACAAAATTTATGTAAAATTAAATTTATGAGGATAAAAAATTGAAAATTATTGCTTCGATTAAGATTCGTAGCCTTAAACTTTAAGTCAATTTTTTAAAATTATTACTATTTCAATTTCTTTTATTTTTAAATTAAAATGCAAGTTCAAAATTATGAAAATGTACGTTAAAATGACATAGAAGTGCCCTCTAGTTAAATATTGCGTGATGCGACAGACATCAAAGCAATTCTGAGAAAAGTTAGGAGTTCTAAACATGTTTTTAAAAAATACTATTTTTCCTAAAGTTTATAATTACTTTTGTATATCATTATAAAATTCTAAATTTCTAAGTTTAAGCGCAAGTTATTTGATGCAGAATAATGTAAATATTAAATATTATTAAATGAAAAGTTTATATGGTTACATATTTATTTCCGAATAATTTGAAACAAATTATTAGCATATTATGAATTTTTGATTTGATATTAATAACTTTGTAGTATCGATAAGAAAAATTTCAAATGCCATTTTCCCTTCATATTTAATGAAATACATATTTGCATTTTTTATCAAAATTTTAGTCACTCAAATATTTTTTAATGAAATTATGAGCACGAAATATGATTTGGAGGAAGTGGATGGTATTATAATTTTATTTATTTTTTTCTGTATTTAATGCGTCTTGGAATAATATTATAAAGCTATTATTTAATGTTTTACTGCTTCACAATATAGAAAAATAAGTAAAATTATACCGTCGAAATATTCTACTACCATCCAAATCTTCCTCCTGCTTATTACAAAAAAAAAAAAAAACGATCGCTAGATAATAACAGAAAATATAAAATCTAATGTAACATCAAAACCGATACAAAATAATATTAAGGTAAATTTAACATAATATTTTGTATAATCTAACGTTATATAATCTAGAAAAAACAGCGACCTTTTATATCTTTCTAATATTCGAAAATTATGTAAAATAAATTTTCAAAAATTTAAAAAAAAATCACTTTTTGATAGTTTATCTTTTTAAGATAATTTTACCAAAATGTTGAATTGATTTTCGTAATAATGTAAAAATTGCAGCAAGTAGTTAAAAAAAAAACTTTTTTTATTAAAATGTTGCAATTTTTTCCTTAAAAAAATTGGTGAGTTATAAATGAGATTGTTACACAATAAATGAATACGATTGTTACAAAATAAATAAATATGATAGCTATAATTACTACATTGTATTTAATATATGTAAGAATTACTATAATTTGTATACGTATTTCTCCTCCACTGTACAATTTTCCGTAAGAGATTTGAACGAACGGAAGCTTTTTCAATATAATCGTTTTTTAAAATTATTATAAAGTTATTGATAACTTTAGATGCATAATTAAGAAGCATATTTTCATTTACTTTCGTTATTTTCCTGTTCACTTTACGAATCTTGCAAATTCAAATTTACAAATGCGAAATAACAAGACAAAAATATATATTTTGACCTTATATAATTACTCTTATATAAAATATCTTTACTTTCCATAAAACCAAAATGAACTAAATAATTTTTTTTTTTTAGATTATGTGATATTTTAGGAATGAAATTTCCATTTAAAAATTTTCAAAATCTCTATTCTAAATTTTTTGTTAGAAAATGTATTGCAAAAAATGGTTGAATAGGAAAAACCTTTCAGTTATTTCTTAATCTGTTGTTTGACATTGGACCTTTTAAAAATATCTATTTTTCATAAAGTGGTAAATTACAAATTTTAGGGAGAAAGAAAAACTTAAGCATAGTTTTTTCTCTGAGTTGAGATTCTTTATTAAATAAGTTATTCAAACGCTATTTATTTTTATTCATTTGTTATTATTAAATTAGTGTTTTCATTTGTTATTATTAAATTAGTGTTATTTGGCTTTAATCAAGTAATCTTTCAGATTATCCTAATGAATGCGATTAATTCTACTTTTAACGAATTTATGCGAGTTGTGAAAAAAAGAAATTCTTTCAAATTACTTTTGTATAATTCATTTGCACACACAATGGTAGATTATAATACAAAAAGAAAGCAAATGAGAGTATTTTGAAATAGAAAATATCTTTAATTAGAACTATTAAAACTATTTCCAACACTACTATGACGAATTTGTAGAATAGGAAATTACAAATGACCCTTATTGCAAGATCGAATGCAATAAAATTGTATAAATAACAATTCTAACATGAAATATTTAAATAAAATGCGATAACCTTGTCTTTTGAGTTGGGGTCAATACAAGAGGGTAATAAAATGAACGGGTTTTTGAGTTATTATAAAGCTGCTGATAAATTTAGATGCATTATTAGGAAACTTATTTTTAAATTTATTTTCTTTCTTTTTCTGTTGATCTTTTAAAAATGCAAAAATTTTTCTTTTTATTTAAAACTGCATTATATGGGCGAATCTCAGGAATCATTGACCTATATGTCCTTAAACTTTTCTTATGTAACATAATAAGCGAAAATTAATTCGAATAAAATTACAGGAATAACTATGCATTACTAACTTTAAGATACGTACAGTTTTGATTCTGAGCTTTCATTTCTTACTTCAATCCTACATATGACAACTTTTCATGAGTGGCGCTTAGAGTGTTTAATATACTTTTTCTATATGTATTCTGTGGACTGATCGTTAAGACACGGTTCCCAGCAGATCACCGAAGTCAAGCATCACTGGCTACGGTCAGTGTGCGGGTGGGTGACCACTTGGATCAGTCTGCGTAGGGACCGAGGTTGTGCTGTATTGGTCCTCGTTAAACTGTTCTACCGTAAAGTGGTCGACTTCCTCGTGCAGGTCGTCGGACTACCGAAGCGGGAGTGCCATCCCCTCTGCAAAGGATCAAAATTGTGATGACATGTCTTCGGATTATCCTCAGGGATGTTTCCCAGACCGTCGCCAATAGCCCATTGTGCAGCTCTAGTGTGACGTAAATGAACAACATGAACAACACACACATCAATATGTATTCTGTTTAAAAAAAAACTGACAATCACTAAGAACATAATTTAGTAGCTCGGCTGTACTATCACATTTTCTTGAATGATATTTTTCGTGAATATTGACGTTTGCAAACACTTAAAGTTTGTCGCCAAATTTTGGCACGTCGAATCGTAACTATCGAAAATTGAAAAAGAAATTTATACTATCCAATTCTGCGCGTTTCATGTTAGTGTTATTCCAAAAGCTTATTTAAAGTAGAACAAACTTGTATCATTATTATAGATAAATATTTTTATTTGCAGTAATTATAAATTAATCGAACTTATCACAAACTGTCATTCGGTGAAGAACAGTAACGATGTCAAGACCGTAACCAGACGCAGATCTAAAAAGTAAATGTTAAAAGCAATCAAGATTTTGATCACACGTTTGTCATTGCGTAATTTATTTTCTGTGTTGTGTGCATCGCATTGCGTTACATCTGAGTAAAGTTTTCGATCGATTCCCTAGGTTGTCCAGACCGTAACCCTGTCAAACCGTAACCTCTGGATTAATTAATCAAATTTAACATATCAGAACTTGGTTTTTTCCCTATGTTTTACTAATTGAAGATATTTTTTGACTGAAAATATTTAAAGTAAGCCTTTTTATACATTTTATAACAATTTAACTTAATATTAAAATTTTTCAATTCATTTATGATACTAATAATTTTTGAGGAAAAATAAAGGGTAAATATGGAAAATTCAAAAACTTTAATTTTTTGTTTATACTTATAAAGGCATCAAAATTTTCGATGTTCACGATTATTTTCTGATATTTTATACATTTTCAAACAATTCTGGAGGTGTAAAAATAGTGTGCCTATTATTATTTTTTATTATTATTTTTTTTATTATCAAAAGTTAAAAGTTCTAGAGATCTGCCTATATCTATAATACCAAAATATACTCGAAAATTTATTATTTAAAAAATTATGTACTATTTTAGGAATAAAATTTGTTAAGATTAAACCATTTCTAAAATCACATTATTTAAAAGCTTTCGTTAGAAATAGTATTAAAAAATGCTTGAATAAGAAAAACATTTTAGTTATTTCTTAAGCATTTGACATTTAAAAAATACTAGCTATTAATAATATGGTAAATTAGAAATTTAAGGGAAACTTATTCTCTCAGCTAAGATATTCTAAAGATATTCAGTTAAACTTGCGTAATTCAGATATTATCTTAGATGTATGCAATCAATTCAAAAAGTTTTAACGAATTTATGTAAGATATTCTTTCGAATGGCATACATAATGGTAAATCCTTTCCACCTTTTGTTCAATAAAAAGATATCGTCTTAAACTAATAACTCTTATGGAATCTAACAACTTGGCACCCTTGTCTTCTGAGTTATGTTCAATATTATAAGAGGGTAATAAAAAGACTGGAACAGAAACTTTTTCAATAAAATCGTTTTTGAATGCTATAAAGTTGATGATAAATTTGGATGAATAATTAGGAAACCCTTTTTATATTTATTTTCCTAATTTTGCTCCCTTTTTGATTTTTCTGTTTTAAATATTCCAAGACAAAAAGATATATTTAGTCTTATAACTACAGTATCGAAATATTTTCGAAAATTCATTTTGTTAAAAACTATGTCATATTTAAGGAATATGATTTGTTTAGATTAACATGAAAAATCACATTTTTAAAAAATTTTTTAGTAAAGTGTATTAAAAAACGTTTGACTGAAGAAAACTTTTTAGTTATTTCTTAAACTGTTGTTTGAAATTAGAAGTTTTAAAAATACTTATTATTGGTAAAATGATAAATAACGAATTTTAGGAAAAACAATCAAGCATAATTTTTTTCTCTGTTTTGAGATTCTTTTTTAAATATTAGCTAAGATATTCTGTTTTATTCATTGGGTATTATTAAAAATATTGAATTCGAGAGAATCATTATAGAGAATAGAAAAAACATGTTCTTTTTAATATTTTATTTTAAAAACATATAAATACTTAACATAAAATTAATAATCTAAAGAAACTGAACTTGATAACTTCATTTACTTAAAAAATTATTAAGATGAAACTTTTGGCATAATTCTTTCTATCTTTGTCATATTCGCTCATCTTGATTCTCTTGGATCTTATTACATTCATGGATGGTCAAAAATATAAACAGTACAGGTTGCACTAGGGATGACCGTTTCGAGACCCATATAGAAAGTCAAGGAGTGGTCACTCAAGTCAAAATTCTTGATGGTCCTATCAAAACATTTTAATGGCTTATGCTGGTTTCAGTGAGATTCATGATGGTCACCATCATCTAATATTTTCCATTATAAATAAATAAAAATAAATAAAAATAAATAAAAATAAATAAAAATAAATAAAAATAAATAATAAATAAATAAAAATAAATGAAAAGGTGATTAAAAATGCAAAAGTGTTTCAAAATCATTCAATGAACAGAAATGTAATTCAAAAAAATATGTATTCTTAAAAGTTAGAGGAAAATTAAAATATAAATGAAATTCCAAATTTCTGGGTTCATAACATAAAGAAAATAATTGTAGGTGATTTTCCTTATAATTTAATTATCATTTCAATAATGTTTCAATATTAAAAAGAACAACTATGCTTTTTGAAAAAGTTTTCGTGTGTTAATGAAACGTGATTCGTATAAATAAAGGTTAAAAAAGGGACTCCATGTGAGCACTACCTATTTGTTTTCAGAGTAACTCAATTTATTCCCTCTCCAGAACAAATTTTCCTTCATTTCTCGCTCCAGGAAATAGTTTTGTTAGTTTTTCTATTCAAATAAAGCATTAAATATTAGTTTTGAAATTAGAATGGTGTTGGATGCAACTTACGGCCAATTTTTCACTCTATTATCGTTGAAACTTATTAATCTTTTCTTAAAAGAGTGCAAGAAAAGAATTTGCAATAAAAAGGATTTTTGTTTAAATTTCTAATGATCTATAATAACTAGAACGTGATAAATATGCACATTTTTAAAAAAAGGTATCGTTTTTTTTTTTTTACACTTTTGCGACATGCAGTCCCTGGCCAAATTATTGGGCGTACTCTAAGATTTTATGTAAAATCTTAATTATCAGGTCATACTATACAGACCTATTGTTTTTACTCGACTAAAAGCGATTTGCACTTGTTTACGTTCGTCTATCAATTGGTTAACATTGTAATGCATTCGTTAAAAATAAATGCAAATAGGATATGCATAAAAAATCTCCCGAATAAAAACCCATTACACGAGATTTTAAATATAAAAGTATTGCGTACAAACTCGTGCAAAACATGTAATTATCAAAAAACTGCAGTGCGTCTAATAATTTGGTCTAATTATTATACTATACTAATATAATACCTGATATAATAAATAATCTTTATTATTGTAATATATCATCTAATTTATCCAGTCGTCGAATTTATATTATAACTCGTCTAATTTGACCAATTGATACGCGAACGTAAAGAAGTGCAAACCGGTTTCAGTCGCGTAAAAACAATAAAACTATATAGTATCTCCTGATAATTAAGATTTTACATAGAACCTTATAGTGCGTCTAATAATTTGGCTAGGGACACAAAAAGTATAAAAGAAAATATTAAATAAATGAAACATAACAGAACAAATAAATATTTAAATGAAAGAAGAAAAATGAATTAAATAGCAACAATTTTAACTTGGTCCCAGTAGGGCACAAAATTGTCTCAATATGGGTCGTGCATCGAGGGACCAATATTGGGATGCCTAGATTTTTAATATTGGTCCTATATAGGGTATACTTTTGCCAATATAGAACCTATATTGTCTAAATAATGGAATATCGGGTGAATCTGATGATTTTACATAGAACGGATATTGGTTGTAAAGTGGCAGTTAAATATCAGGTGAATCGGAAAATTCTATATGGGGCCGGAAAAATAACGGCACTTTGAACAATTATTGAGCCAAGATTCATGAATAATGCAGCAAATATTTAAATGAAAACATAAAAACAATTTAGAAAAAGACTAAAATTATAAAAAGTTCAAAAATACGAATTAAATCTATAATGCTGCAGTGTTTCGATAGTAAAGCATCTGCATGGTACTTTCTAAATATATATCAAAATCGCTTAAACGCAATAGGCTAATACAATGGTACGAGAATAATAACATACAAAAATAACAGGTTTGTCAAATGAGAGGGGTTTCTTAATAGCTGCTCTTAATATATAGTTTTAAAAGATCTATTAAAAATGAGGTAAGAAAACTGTATATTTTGAGATGATCGTGAATAAAAACAATATCAATATTAAATTTTACTGATATCGATATTAAATTTTACAACAGTGAGAAAGACTGGAGTTTTTTTTTAAGCATTTATTGTGTATTGCTGCGAAGAAGCATTTTGAGTTGTAAATAAATATATTTTTCCTACTGTGTTCGTGAATTTATTCTTACATACCACTCTATGTTCAAGTCTAACATTCTTCCATAATCGTCTCTTTTAGTAACAGTATTATTATTTGATTTCCTCATTTTAAATATCAACAAAGAAAGGAAAACAAGATTTCTCTAAATTTCTTTAATATCTAAATTAATAAATACTCTTTTAATTACACTTTAATGATTTTGAGAACTCTCTGAAAAGATGGCGCAGCTAATTATTAGCCTTTGAGAGCTCATTAAAAATTTAGGATTGTTGACAAGATAAAAGTGTTTCCATTCAATAATAGGAGGAAAAATAATTAAAGACGTCATACCACGGAAGAAAATTTTATTTTGTTTCGAATTTAAAATTTTTAGCATAGAAAAAATGAGACAAACCTAGAGCCATGAATACTTGAAAGAAAATTTTAAAATATACAAATGAAAATAAATGATGAGACGATAACATAGGATTACTCAACGTTCTCTTTTTATAATTAGTTTGTATTTTAATATTTTGAAGTATTTATTGCAGCGATTTTTAAACTTGATCAAGGTTACTTACGGTCTACTAATTCGCAAGGTTACTTACTTTTTCTCTCTTCAAATTAGTTATGAAGAAGAATTTTAGATGAAACTCTATTAAGTGACTCTTGAGCAAGCAATTGGAGTATCATAGCAAATTGGAAAGCAATTTTTTCATATTATTTTTGTTTCATATAATAAAAATGTGAGGTTTTTGAATTTTCCTACGTTTTTCAGCTGGCAATATTACGACGTAAGAAAATAAAGGGTCAAAAAATGACAAGGATTCAATTTTGACGCAACATTTGTGTAACATAAACATTTTAACAATTTAAACATCTACCTGGAGAATCAAAGATAAAGTAAAAAAAGTCCTGAAAAATTAAATGAATCCAGCATTTCTCTGACTGTTTTTAAAACTCTAAAGAAACGACAAATTACTTTTTAAAGTCCCTTTTTCTAATTATTTCTGTATGTATAGATATAATTTATAAAAATAATGCACCTGTTTTTAAAACTCTATCTCTAAGGAAACGACAAATTACTTTTCAAAGTCTCTTTTTTTAATTATTTCTGCTGATAGCTTTTACGAGCAATTTATCTAGTGTCTATAGTATAGATATAATTTATAAAAATAATGCAACTGTTCTTAAAAGTCTATCTCTAAAGAAACGACAAATTACTTTTTAAAGTCTCCTTTTTTAATTATTTCTGCTGATAGTTTTTACGAGCAATTTATCTAGTGTCTATAGTATAGATATAGCTTATAAAAATAATGCAACTGTCTTTAAAACTCTATCTCTAAAGAAACGACAAATTACTTTTCAAAGTCTATTTTTTAAAATTATTTCTGCTGATAGTTTTTGCGAGCAATTTAACTAGTGTCTATAGCATAGATATAGTTTATAAAAATAATGTAAACTGAACTAATTTTTTAACTCTTCTCATAAACATTTTTGTTAATTTACATCCCGCAAAGGTAACATTTCACGGAAGGCAGTTTTTAATAGGAAACATCTGATGGCCGCTTTGAGCACTATGTTTTTGAATTTTTTTTCTTTTTTTTTTGAAAATCTATATACAGGATATTCTACAAAAGATCCATTAATATGTATTTTTACAAGTCTTTTAAAACTAAAAGTATATAAATTGCTGATCTCAAATTACAATTCAAGTGAAAATCAGAAAATCTATTAAAATTTCAATAACGTTTTTTTTCTTCCTCCTAGCATAAATAACAATTTGTTTTCATTTTTGATCAGGATGTTACGGGTGTGATTTTAAGGAAGAGTCATGTAAAATGAAAGTGGTCATTGCAGCTGAGCTTCCAGACGAAAATAGGATTGCATACCATACACGAGTGATTCTTTCAACTATTTCAATACGAATGTCTGGGGCCTCAGAGCAACACCTCCTAGAAGTAGAAAGGCCTCAGCACGGATCAGTTTAGTAGTCCGATGTGACGAAGTTAACTGCGCAGTAGACGAAAAATAAGACAGATGTCATTACGTTAGGGGTACTAAGCTGCGCAGTGGTTGAAAATACAAAATATGTCATTACGTTTGGACTACTAAGGGATATTTATGTTAACCCGTGCTGAGGCCTGTTCTTTCTAGGAGGTGTTGCTCAGAGCCATCATTGAACATTTTTCCACGAAGCGTCTAAAATGCTCATTTTACCAACTTGACATTTTACTTAAATGATTAACACAAATTAATCTGAAAAATCAGGTAGAACAAAACAGCCTCTTTTGAATGATCTAAAAAACATACATCTAGTGACACACGAAATATTGCAATTTTTAAAAACGGTGGGAATTCAGTTGACAAACCATCAAAATCTGAAAAATTTAGAAAACCTTTCAATACGAGAAGATAAAAGCATCAAATAATTTATAAAATTTACAATAAACTGAAATTACATTATAGTACGACTTTTAAAAATACGGTTTTCTTTTTTGACGTATCGTTTTAGTGACAACGCAATTGAGAGCATTATATGTATACAGCCAAATTATTAGACGCACTATAAGATTCTATGTAAAATCTTAATTATCTATACAGCTTTATTGTTTTAATGCGACTGAAACTGGCTTGTTTTTGTTCGCGTATCAATTGGTAAACATTGTAATGCAATACATTAAAAATAAATACAAATATCCCGAATAAAAACCCATAACATGCATATTTAAATATAAAAGAATCGCATGCAAAGCATGCCATTGTTAAAACACTACAGTGCGTCTAATAATTTGACCTAATTGTCATAATATAATACCATATATAATAAATATTCTATATTTATATAATATTATTCAATCGTCGAATTTATATTATATATCGTCTCATTTAACCAATTGATTCACGAACATAAACAAATGCAAACCAATTTCAGTCGCGTCAAAACAATAAAGCTGTGATATTTAAGATTGTACATAGAATCTTATAGTGCGTTTAATAATTTGGTTAGGGAATGTTATTTTAGCTGTGTGTGTCAAAAACACGCAAGAAAACATGCATCTCTTGTTAATTCATAAAATGTGGTTACGTTATCCTGATGGTCAGTTATAATGGATGAAATTACTTAAGCTTCTATAAATCTTCAAGTGTGAGAATTTTTCAGACATTTTGCCAACAACATTTTTTAAAACTATTGATTTCTTACCTTTTGAACCGTATTTTTTTTCTTAGTTTGAAATTTCAAACAAATTCCTGAATTTTTATGCGTTTTTGGTGTATTAACGCTGGAATGCTCGTGGCCCAAATGGTACTAAAATAGGTATACTCCTCTTACACAAAATTGAATCACCTTTTCGGGAAATTCTTTGTGTCAATACTATTTCTTTGATTTGGAAAGCTTATTTTTTTAAAGTTCTCTTTTATGTTCCATTCAAAATATTATTCGCCAACCCTAGCAAGGCGCGCAAAATAGTTTATTTTCTGGATAAATGATTGCAAAAGCACAGAATACGAGGATGTTACTTTTTCAAGAGGATTCTTACATTGAATAAGAATTGTTTATGTCTTTTCGGATTTCTTTGAGTGTTTTTTTAAAATAACACTTCAATGTAACCAACACAATCGTTATCAAAACATCTTTCATAAAAGTTTTTCTCGCTCAAGCACATGATGAGTTTAAATTAGGGTTTTATGGAACAGCCGACTATTGTTCAACTCCGCAGCCTTTTAATTTTTGAACTCAATCCTCTCGGATCAAGTATTGGGAGAAATTTATCCTTTTTGATGGAGCTTTGCGTTACATGGAAAGGAACGCTTAGCCTGACGGGTATGAGACCCATGATCCACTGAATATATTTTGCGTCAACCCTGTGGTCGGTGCAAGGTGGAATTCGCACCGACCAGCCATCGCTGGGATTCGAACTCGGTGCACCCGATTAGAAGGCAAACGTTCTGAGCCATCACGGCTCAGAGAGTGACATTAAAAGGCCCAAACTATTGATAGCTCTGCTGATGAAACTATTGGAATTTCTAGATTACGGTTGTTCTTCCCCCATGTTTTGATTTTCTAAAATCAAAATCCAATATCAAAAAAGTTCATTCAGAGAAAACAGATTTTCGTATTTGTTTCAGCAACTTAATTAATATCTAGCGCTAACTAATTAGCATATTTAAGATTAGCTAATTAAATAATTTTATTTTGCTAGATTATTGTATCAGAAATTTTGAATAATTTTGTAAATATTTTTAACAAATGAGTGAAAATAAAATTTTACGCTTGTGAATAGCTAAATAAAATTTTTCATATAAAACCACTGAGATAACATTTTCATCGAGGCAATGACGCATTTTTGTCCTCTACGCAAAGAGTTCGCTATTAACTATAAAATTAAAACAAATTGCAATTTCTTTTAAAATTTGGTCTATTTTAGTTGAATAATCAATTACAATCAATTACAATACTGAACAATAGCAAATGTTCCAGGAACACTAGTTATCTAGACTATGAAAATGAATAAAATATCTTCCTGATCAAAATTATTATTTTTAATATCAATATTAGTAGTATAATTATTAGTAATATCGATATATTATAAGTAATATCATTATTATAGAAATATCTAACAAGTTTTTATACCGGTTTATCAAATTAAAAAAAATTAGAGACAATCAAATCAGATACAAAATGAATGGACTCTATCTCGAGATAATATTTATTCATGTTTAACTTATTCTTTATTTCATATATTTTTCTTTCGTTCTATTCATTAAAATGTTTATGGAGACCAAGCTTTAAATTTTGAGGTTTTAAAAATCATTATAATAATTTAATTTTTTTTTCAATGTACTTCCAACCTTAAAAAATGAAACAAAAATGTTAAGAAATATTAAATTAATTTTAAAATATTCATTAGATTTCTGAAAAGAAAGGAAATTGCATTCTTATAATTTTCAACAGATTAAGTTTTTCTATCTGAAGAGTACTAATGAGCAAAATTCTTTTGGAATCACATAAAATTTACATATTACAATATATTTTCGGATAAGCTGATTTGAACTTGAATCTGAAAGTGGATTCCGTTCTCCAGGTATGCCCTATGTTTATTACTTTCGATAAATTTATGGATCGAATTGGGCGACTTTTTTCTAAAAAATTTTTTCGGCTTTCGTTCTTCACTTTGGAAGATTTCGGAAGCCCATTTAACCTATGAACCTGAGGCAAGCAACACTGCAACAAATACCCGTTTATGAGGTGGGCCACATCTGCACAACAGAGAAGGAAACATCCATGCCTTGAACCGATCCAGCAGCCAACTGCTCGGCCACCAAGCCGGTGAATTGGGTGATATAGAAAGTGACTGATACAGGTTAAATCTGTCGAGCTTCAAAGTCCTCCATGTTCCCATAACAAATCATACATCTGGGGGTATTGATCCAGGAGTTTCCTTGTCTTCTTGGTTGGTTCAAAATTACAAGGTTACGGAATTGAACATTAGTAGTCGTAAACCCGAAATTAGGTCTGCTGTTCAACGATTGTTATATATATATGAAAATAATAAATTAACAATTTTTGCAAGGCTGGAAATTTTTTTAATTCTCCTATTTAATTTTTTAAATAATGGCAATAAATATGATCGTTTTCTTCAATTCTTTTTGTCTTATTTTTTGTTTGTATGTCTTATTTTCTGTATAGTTTTCTGTATACCTAGCTTTTATCTCTCTCACACGAACCATTCAATAACAGAATGAGGTAGCCAAAATTTTGATTAAGAGACGGTGGAAGGAAGCTTTTATCTCTCTCACACAGACCTTTCAATAACAGAATGCTGCAGCCAAAATTTTGATTAAGAGACGGTGGAAGGAAGCTTTTATCTCTCTCACACAAACCATTCAATAACAGAATGATGTAGCCAAAATTTTGATTAAGAGACGATGGAAGGAAGCTTTTATCTCTCTCACACAAACCTTTCAATAACAGAATGATGTAGCCAAAATTTTAATTAAGAGACGGTGGAAGGAAGCTTTTATCTCTCTCACACAAACCATTCAATAACAGAATGATGTAGCCAAAATTTTGATTAAGAGACGGCGGAAGGAAGCTTTTATCTCTCTCACTCAAACCATTCAATAACAGAATGATGTAGCCAAAATTTTGATTAAGAGACGGTGGAAGGAAGTTTTTATCTCTCTCACGCAAACCTTTCCATAACAGAATGATGTAGCCGAAATTTTAATTAAGAGACGGTGGAAGGAAGCTTTTATCTCTCTCACACAGACCTTTCAATAACAGAATGCTGTAGCCAAAATTTTGATTAAGAGACGGTGGAAGGAAGCTTTTATCTCTCTCACACAAACCATTCAATAACAGAATGATGTAGCCAAAATTTTGATTAAGAGACGATGGAAGGAAGCTTTTATCTCTCTCACACAAACCTTTCAATAACAGATTGATGTAGCCAAAATTTTAGTTAAGAGACGGTGGAAGGAAGCTTTTATCTCTCTCACACAAACCATTCAATAACAGAATGATGTAGCCAAAATTTTGATTAAGAGACGGTGGAAGGAAGTTTTTATCTCTCTCACGCAAACCTTTCCATAACAGAATGATGTAGCCAAAATTTTAATTAAGAGACGGTGGAAGGAAGCTTTTATCTCTCTCACGCAAACAATTCAATAACAGAATGATGTAGCCAAAATTTTGATTAAGAGACGGTGGAAGGAAGCTTTTATCTCTCTCACACAAACCATTCGATAACAGAATGATGTAGCCAAAATTTTGATTAAGAGACGGTGGAAGGAAGCTTTTATCTCTCTCACACAAACCATTCAATAACAGAATGATGTAGTCAAAATTTTGATTAAGAGACGGTGGAAGGAAGCTTTTATCTCTCTCACACAAACCTTTCAATAACAGAATGATGTAGCCAAAATTTTGATTAAGAGACGGTGGAAGGAAGCTTTTATCTCTCTCACACAAACCATTCAATAGCAGAATGATGTAGCCAAAATTTTGATTAAGAGACGGTGGAAGGAAGTGCACGAGTTTGATCTTCCCACCTCGCTTTAGATAAAGTTATTTAAAGGTGTTTTACGAAGGAAATCAGAGAACATTTAGAGTTTACCGATTCAAAAGGTCATCAAATGAAAGGTTAAAATAATCCCTCCTTGATGTGTTTGTGTCCATCTATTTGCTCTAATCACTTGAATTTTATTAAATGAGGATTTTCTAATATTTTTGCTTAAAATAATAAGTATCCAAGAAACGTGATAAGATGTTTGTGTCCATCTACTTGTAATACCATGGAAATACCAATTACCTGGCTGGTTTTCTTGTTAATACGAAATTAGTGTTCTGTGTGACTTATTTTCTTAGAGGAATCAAAATTATTGTTAAAATGTAAAAATATTGTAACAGAATTTTGTTAATTAAAAAACAACTGACTACGTCGAGTTTGAATGTAAAATTTTTCTTTATATAAGAGTAATAACTTTTCCTTATGATGTTTGTTCTTTTTTTATGTCATGCATGCATTTGTCTAAAAGGATGGTTACTTTTCCAAAAAAGATAAAAGTAATAACATAAATGTTTAAAGGTTGATTTGCTTGGATCGCAACAGCAAGGTAGCTGCATTTTCTATAATAAATTAATAATATTAATGCTTATAATGGGATATGAGGCATATTTCTTTTTTTAAGTTAATGTGGTAGTTAACAGAAAATATTAATTGGAAAAGATAAAATGTATAACGTTCAAAGCTGAATTTGATTAATGTAATTAATAGTAAACCAGCACATTTACATTTCTCCAATATTTATTATTCTAAATTTAATTGTATCTCAACAAAGGTCTAATTTAAAAGAAATATGTTTATATACAGCTCTATTCCTTTGATTGCGACTGAAATCGGTTTGCACTTGTTCATGTTTGTGTATAAATTGGTTAACATTGTTATGGTTAACATTGTTATTGGTTAACATTAATTAACATGTTATACATAAAAAATAAATAAAAATTGGAAGTAATTAAGAAATCTCCTGAAAAAAACCACTACATGTATGTTTAAAGATAAAAGTATTGCATATAAACTCGCAAAACATGTCATTATTAAAACACTACAGTGCGTCTAATAAGATGGTCTAATTATTATAATATACTAATATAACACCAAGTATAGTAAATATTCTTTATTTATATAATTCAGCGTCTCATTTATCCAATTGTTGAACTTATATTATATATCGCCTAATTTAACCAATTAATACACGAACTTAAACAAGTGTAAACCGGTTTCAGATGTGTAAAAACAATAAAGCTGTATAGTACAAAAAGCTGTATAGTATAGTGAATTAAGATTTTGGATAGAATCTTATAGTGTGTCT